>NW_022147047.1:1316722-1320526 GCF_002938485.1 Sitophilus oryzae | reverse complement strand
GCTCCAAGTGAAGCTAGTGTCGTCCGCAAAAAGACATATTTTGCCACTGATGTTTATGTTAGCAATGTCGTTAATAAAAAGAAGAAACAAAATAGGGCCTAGTACTGAGCCTTGTGGTACTCCACATTCTATTGGCTTGCTAGAAGACAACGTGGTATTCACCCTCACAAGTTGACTTCTGTTGCTCAGATACGACTTAAACCATTCGAGAGATGATCCCCTGAACCCATAGTGCTGCAGTTTATTAATTAGGATCTTATGACTTACATAATCGAACGCCTTAGAAATATCACAGAAAATTGTTGCTGTAGAATGATTTGTTGAATGACAGGTTGACAAACATTTGTCACATTATAGAAGATTTGTACGTTACACGAAAAAAATCATTTTTTTTATCTAATAATAGCCCTTATCAAATAAATTATATCAAAACACAAACAAAGCTCATTTTTCAAAACGTTTATTTTGTTTGATATCGTCAAACGTCACGGAAGTATTTAAAAAAGAACACGGCCTTTTTATTATTTACCCTTATTTTCCATGGCCTACTGTGTCGATGTCACATAGTTTTTCTCTACCCTTGATATTTATTAGATATGCGTGACTTCCAGCCTTTCCGAAAAAACACAACCCCCAAAAAAGAAGAAAAGGGTGATCTGTTGACTTTTTTTAAATCTATAACCAAACTTTTTCTGTTTTATTCTAGATTATAAATATCACGAGGTTTATAAGAATTTATATGAACTTTCATGTCATAAATAGAATATATAGGGTGTCCTTAGTAGTGAAGATAGAAGGATGCGGTTCGCACAAACCTGTCCCACTTTTTGTCAAACGAAAGATGCTACAAACAAAATTTTCATAGCTCTTTTTGTTTCTGAGCTACGGGGTATTTTTAAAAATGTTGAAATTAGTGACACTCCTTATCTCTGTTATTACGAAAGGTATTGAGAAGGTAAAAACTCTTTATTACTGATGGGACAATTAAAAAGAAATCATTCATAATTCGATTATGAAAATAATCGTCATCATTCGATTATCAAAAAATAATTCAAATTTTTTTAATGAATGATAAAATAATATAATCGCATCGTTTGCGATGGCCAACCAATACGAGTAGTTCGGCGGGATTGTTCGGTGATCTCTTTCTTTATCGTTATCGAGAAACTAATAGAGACTGGAGATTGAGATAGAGAGACAAACAACCCGATTAGCTATTAATAATTTGAGTATTTGTTTAACCTGTTTGCTGCCACCTTATTTTATGAATAGGTTTAAGAACGGCGGAAAGTAGTGCCGAGCTATAGCTAATTTTGCAAGAGTAGCTGTGGATCCATTGGTAAGGCCGTCGCTTTTTTTGGTTAGATTGCACAGAAATACCCGACCGATTATCGTTTATGCGCGTGCAGAACTGCGAAATTAAGGGACAACAAACGGCAACGTTGGGTATGCGAGTTGACTAGTAGGACGTAGAAACTAGTCGAATTTCGAATAATGTGACTCGAGTGATGAATTATGGGTGATAACCTTGCCACGTTGCAAGTGCACTCTTGAGAATTGATTTTAATATGAGTGATTTATAATTCGAATTATAATCCGATTATTAAAATCACTCATAATATGATAATTCGATTATTGAAATAATACGATTTTTCCTATCATTATTTTTACGTAGAATACAGTAGAATAAAAATGGAACACCCTGTATATTCATAAATCATATGATCTGGCTTGGTATGAGCTTCTCAAAAATATATAACACTATACTATTTATTTTCACTATTTACTCTAATATTTAAAAAAATATTTAAAAAATCATTTTTAGTAATAAGAATTATTAAAAGTATACTGCTGTCTGTGTCTCTTGTTTTATTTTGGGAACCACTCGAATATATTGGGAGCCACTTGGGAATATATTTTTCGAGGGGTGTCTCACTCGGGTAAAAAATGTACACGTACTGCCAAAATATCCTTACACTGCTAAGCGACTACCAATGCCTATGAAGAAGACTGCCTATGATTGCCATGTAATTATTATAGGCGACTGCCATAAGACTACCAATGACTGCCATAAGAATACCAATGACTGCCATAAGAATACCAATGACTGCCAGCGACTGCCAAGAAAATGTACATGTAATTCCAATAGTGAGACACCCCTCGATATTATTTATATATCGGCACAAAAACCCTACCGCTATCTATAAATCTTGAAAGCTATCTTACAGAAACTTTTAGAGGATATTCCTTTAGCTTATAACTGGAAATGGTTGAATAAGCTGAAAATGATGATCCTAGCAATATCTTGCTAGGTTTTGCAGTCTGTTGTATCCATAGAGAAAACTTAATAATTTGCTTATGAAACAAAATTTGCATTTCTAACCACGATTTCTCTTGACAGGTAATAATCAAAGGCCAAAATGACATTACTCGCAAATACTCTTCAATATTCGCAAACATTCTTCAATATTTGCGAGTAATGTCATTTTGGCCTTTGATTATTACCAGTCAAGAGAAATCGTGGTTAGAAATGCAAATTTTGTTTCATAAGCAAATTATTAAGTTTTCTCTATGGATACAACAGACTGCAAAACCTAGCAAGATATTGCTAGGATCATCATTTTCAGCTTATTCAACCATTTCCAGTTATGGTGTAGCCTCCCTCACATATTTAGATACTCTTTTTGTAGTTGGGCCCATGCCATTGTTGTCTATTGTTGGCTATATGTGGGCCCAAGTTATCCCTGCTAATTTCCTAATATCGTGCTCCCATCTCAAGTTTGGTTTTCCTCTAGGTCTCTTGGTTCCTCGTGGGTACCATAGATTTGATTCTGTGGATGACATCTATTACCTGGGTCTTTTTTTTTGTCATATCCACTCGATACTTACGTGAGGGGGACAACCTTTGCCCCGAAAATGATTGCAAAATCTTCAACCCTCTAAACGGGGATGCCATCCCCCATTTTTTTTCAAATGGGGAGGGGGGCCAAGTGGAACCGCAATGAAAAGGCCTTTCTATTCTCTATAGTTTCCGGCTTCGTTTTTGAAAATCGGTTGAGTCATTGAGAAAATATGAAGGATTGAACTTTGAAAAGTTTATTTAAACATTTATCAGAGTAAATGATAAGGATAAATTCCTTCGATCAATTTGCTGTTTTTTCTTATTATTTCTTGATGTTTACGCATTTTTTCACTTGTCACACAAGGTTGCACGGTCAGGTGCGGTAGTTGCTAGATAGCTGTTCTGTCACTTGTGCGTTGAAGTTCTTCTCAATATCATTAAATTTTTTAACAATTATTATGGTGTACTCACTTGCAGAAAAAGTGGAAATAATCGATTTTATTTTAAAAATAATGAATGTGGCAATCGGGTTGCGCAAATATTCAATGAACGCCATCCTGAAAACCACCTTTATGGCAAAATTGTTCGCGAGTTAGTAGCAAAATTTCGCGAAATTGGTTCCGTTATGAATAAAAAGAGGCAGAAGAAAAATCCTGTAGTAAATGAAGCTATGGAGGTATTCGTCATGGGCCAAGTTGCCATGGATAGTACGCTGAGTACAAGAAAATTAGCCAATGAGTCCGGCGTGAATCGTACAGGTGCCCAAAGGATATTAAAAAAACGCAAGTTCCCCCCGTACAAAATTCAGTTGATACAAGAACTCAACGAAGACGATTTTGATCGTCGCTTACAATTTTGTGAAACTATGAGTGAACGAGTGGCGAATGATAATAATTTCCTATTTAATGTGTGTTTTTTGGATGAGTGTGCTTTCCTTTTGAACGGTGTAGTTAATCGGCACA
>NW_022147047.1:1209267-1316624 GCF_002938485.1 Sitophilus oryzae | reverse complement strand
AGTAATTTATGAATAAAGCTTAATTTTTTATAAAATGGTGTGGCTTTGAAGTTATAACACACCTAGTTGTTATAACTTCAAAAACACGCGTGTGTTATTTATTTTTTTTATACGCATGTATACATGTGAGTAATGTCTGTATATAAGTAGTGGATAACTGTTGGATAAATATTAATTTAATTAATTATAATCTCTATATCCATATTCATAATACTCATATTCCAAGTCCAGAATCCATTACAAAATGGATTTTGTTTAAGCCAAGAAATCGAGGTCACAAAGGCAGACGGGCTCTCGTTTTCCAGGGATCAGTCCCTTATTAATTCTGAAGGGCTGGCAAATCCCTCACGCCTGACGATGAATAGCGAAAGGGAAGTTAAGTGCCCGGTCCTGGATCGGACAGTGACGAATTTCGGAGAACCTTTTGCCCTTTTTAGACTTTGGCGAAATGCGGGAACAGGATATAGCTAAAGAGAGGAGAAGTAAAAGAAAACAGCACAGAAATATTTCGGGATACACAAATCGCTTCTAAGAAAATGAGTATCTGAGTTGAAAATGAAAAGGTGAACGATGTTTAAACTTAAAGTTACCCTTTTCTCGAAGGTATTAGCGGCACTTTTGACCACCCTGTAACTTCGTTATGGATAAAGCAAGTATATTAATTTTCACTACACATGAGGACACACTATAGCTGGCTATATTACCAAAATATCTAGTAATTATACCTCATAGCTCATAGTTTATGAATTATCGCATGTCAAACTTCTTTAATTTCGACATTGACTCACTGACAGATCATCAAAATTCTAAGGCACTTCTAGAAGAGTTACAAACTTCAAATTTTGAATTTTAGGTAGCTTTAAACTTATAAACAAAGGAAAAAATAAAAAACTCGGAATATCCTTATGTATTAAAAGTCAGCTGTCTAGCCGCTACCGGTTATTGACTTTCCAGTCGAGAAAAAATAAATAGGTAGAAAACTAGAATTGGAAATGGAATTGGAAAATGGTAGAAAACTAGAATTAATCGAAGCGGTCTCTTCTGATCTTATTTGTACATGAATGTAGCAACAATAATTCAAGGATTATGAATTAGTGCCTTCTTTGACTTCGACAGTGACTCACTCACCGTCATCAAAATTCTAAGGTACTTCTAGAAGTGTTACAAACTTCAAATTTTGAATTTTAGGTAGCTTTAAACTTATAAACAAAGGAAAAAATAAAAAACTCGGAATATCCTTATGTATTAAAAGTCAGCTGTCTAGCCGCTACCGGTTATTGACTTTCCAGTCGAGAAAAAATAAATAGGTAGAAAACTAGAATTGGAAATGGAATTGGAAAATGGTAGAAAACTAGAATTAATCGAAGCGGTCTCTTCTGATCTTATTTGTACATGAATGTGGCAACAATAATTCAAGGATTATGAATTAGTGCCACTTAAACTTCTTTGACTTCGACAGTGACTCACTCACCGTCATCAAAATTCTAAGGTACTTCTAGAAGTGTTACAAACTTCAAATTTTGAATTTTAGGTAGCTTTAAACTTATAAACAAAGGAAAAAATAAAAAACTCGGAATATCCTTATGTATTAAAAGTCAGCTGTCTAGCTGCTACCGGTTATTGACTTTCCAGTCGAGAAAAAATAAATAGGTAGAAAACTAGAATTGGAAATGGAATTGGAAAATGGTAGAAAACTAGAATTAATCGAAGCGGTCTCTTCTGATCTTATTTGTACATGAATGTGGCAACAATAATTCAAGGATTATGAATTAGTGCCACTTAAACTTCTTTGACTTCGACAGTGACTCACTCACCGTCATCAAAATTCTAAGGTACTTCTAGAAGTGTTACAAACTTCAAATTTTGAATTTTAGGTAGCATTAAACTTATAGTGGAAAGAAACAATTAAAAATCTCGAAATATCCTTATGGATTAAAAGTTAGTTGTCTATCCGCAACCGGTAACTGGCTTTCCGGCGATGGTAATAGGGGAACCGGTGATAAAATTGTTTTGAAATTGTGGAGTAGTATATGACTACATTTTTGGAAACTACTTTTATATCTGATAATTTTTCTATTTTACTAACCTATACCTGTCTTATAGTTTTCGAGATAAAAAAATAAAATATGTGTAAAATTGACAAAAACGTGATTTTGAATAAGCTTAATTTTTAAAGTTGAAATTTGGGTTATAACGAAAGTCGGCAACACAAGCCGTTAGAAAACTAGAATTAATCCATTTGATACTATCTGACTTTATACAATAATTCAAAGTTTATGAGTTATTATTGCTACACAAACTTCTTTAATATTATTTTGAATGATAGGTATATTACCCGCGAAAAAAATAGGAGGATAACCTACAAAAAGGAACGAGATCCCATCAAAAACATAGAATACAAAAAATGCCAAGTCTCATCGCAAAAAAAAACAATTCTTCCACTATAAAAAGTTGTGAGATCTCTTGTAAAACCAAGTGAGTTTATTTTATTTAGTTTCTCTTTAAGCACCTATTCAACAATTTTGTTATAAATTGTTGGTATTGTCAAGTCAATGCCGTCTCTAATAGAACAGCCTTGGGGCGAGATTTATGACGTCACGCTAGTTAGATACTACGGATTAATAAATATGTTGTAGAATACATGGAAAATATAATTATTCCTCAGATTTTTGGTGTGTATTTCAAAAATTATATAGTTCACATGAAATATACATAATATACAGTTAATAACTACAACATATATACCTATTTATAGTAATAAATACTTTGGCAAATAAAATATGAACCATACCAATGCAGCAAATGTTTTACAATATACAAATAATGTATTACATAAGATATTGGGTAAAATGTAAATATATTTTAAATTTTGGGGTTTGAAAATCGATCTAATTTAACAAAAAACATTCAATATCTACTAATAGTGATGTATCATTATTTGCATTCACAAAATTTATATGTATATTTTGCAAGTATCAATGTTCGAAAAATTATATTTACAAATAATACAATATCATCTAAAAAAAGGCGTCAGTGATGGCTATGAAATGAAGATCGCTGGCATTTTATATGTAAAATTATTCTAAAATTTTTGATTTTCTTGGGATTTTTAGGTTCGGGAAAAACGCTGATTTAATTTTTTCATTATTTTTATTAGGTTAAAGAAAAAACGTTTTGGCTAACTATAGCCTTCATCAGTGTTGTGTCATATGAAAAAAATAGTGTCGAATATAATCCAAAAAATTACATATGAAATATTCACACCACATAATGTTTGCTGCAATTAATAAACTAATATAAACTTATCAAAAGATGACCACATATTTTTTAGAATTATTATTCTTAACAGTAAAACTATCTATATTGACTATGGAGACTATGGAGTACGCAGTAAACATTATGTGGTGCGTGGTGTGAATATTTTATATGTAATTTTTTGGATTATATTCGACACTATTTTTTTCATATGACACAACACTGATGAAGGCTATAATGTTAGCCGAAACGTTTTTTTTAAACCAAATAAAAATAATGAAAAACCAAATGAAAACTTAATCAGCGTTTTTCCCGAACCTAAATCCCAAGAAAATCAAAAATTTAGAATATTTAGAAACAAGGTTCAAGAATATCAAATTTTCCAAGATTGTAAAATTCTAGTTAATTTTTTTATGTGTACAATTATTTAGGGAATGTCATCGATGTTCATTTCCAAGCCAACTAGACGCCGATTTTTTTTTCGATGATACGGTATAATTCTTAAATAAAATGTAAATAACATTCGACCAATTAAAACAAAGAAATATGAATTTCTTAGTATTGTTAGTAACACCTTTATTCTTAAAACTTAATTTTGTATTGCAAATATACCAATTTTATTGTTATTTTATTCATATTGTATTCAGCCATCACTTAAATATTTGATATTAATTTGGTATTATAAATAATCGACACTATTCAGTAAAAATTACTGAACAAATAGGTATATGTTATGCTTTACATACATTATATTATCAAACAAAAACACATTCTTCTTTTTATTTATCATTCTTGTCTTTACAAAAATCTTTTTTAATTTTGAACTCAAAATAATAATCTTTTCATGACCTTTAATAACACATATTCTTTATTTTTCCCTAGATCATAATACCTACTTACGTGTTTATCTTACGTGTTTGAATCTATCGAAGCTGAACCAACAACACATGGAGTGGAGATTCCACAATATGAATAAAATAAACATAATTGTCCAGTTTTCTTTAATACCATTCTGGGAGAATATTATTTTTAAATTTATTAAAGATATTTTCAATAGAATTGTCTTGATTTATAACTCGTACCCACTTTTCTTGCTCTTCCGGATACTTTAGGCTGCCTAGTATAACTATCCTTTCTACCAGGAACACAACAAAGATGAGGCATAGCACCAAAAACACACTCCACTTAAGCTTTATTGATGAATTGTTAGAGTCTTAAAAAACACATACAAAAATCACGATAAATAAAAATTTATGGGCACTTTTAGGTTAAAGCACTTAACAAAACGTGTAATATTTCGTGTTTTTTTATGAGAAACAGAGTGACCATCATAGTGACCATATATCTGGTAGTACTTTATGTCACTTAAACACCAAAATAATTAGTTTTTTGCACTACAATAACAAATAATACCAAAAATCAACCGACAAAATATGAATACAGAATCTAACCCAATATCTAAGTATGTACAGCTGATGAAGTAAACAAAAGTCCGCCCGTAGGCTGATCTTTTATAGAGGGCATTGGTCAAGTTGTATGTGGCGACATCGGTCGGAGAAGTGAATAAACCGCAAGTGTATTGCTGGTTGAGGACTCGATAATTTTAGACGGTTCCAGAAACAGTTGGTAGAGTATATAAAGTCGCGCGATCGACAGTTGAGCCAGTTTGAATTTTGAAAATACACCGTTTTAAATTGCGAATCTTGACAATTTGGCGAAGGATTTTATAAATAGTTAATTGTGTGTTATAATCAGTATAAATTGTGTGTATATGGTGAGAAAATAAATTCGTTAAGTATTTGTATAGAGAGTTTAAATTAGTGGACCCACGGAATCCGTAACAATATCAATATTAGGCATCTTTATTTCTGTAATAATTATAATGTCTTGGCAATTGCATGGCACCATAATTAAAAAAGAATAATTTACCATTTTGATTACTAAGTGAATCTAAACAGTCCCCTTAAGAATAAAGTTTTTTAATTAGCAGAGAATATCATATCGTGTAATTGCCAAGTCAATATAATTATTACAGAAATAAAGATGACTAATATTGATACTAACAATTTGTAACAAAATTGTTGAATAGGCGCTTAAAGAGAAACTGAATAAAATAAACTGTCGGTTTTACATGAGATCTCACAAGTTTTTATAGTAGAAGAATTGTGTTGCTAGACTTTGTATTTTTTACATTGTATGTTTTTGATCTTATTTTTTTTTGTAGGTTATCCTCCTATTTTTTTCTAGGGTAATATATTAGTTAGGTGTTAGAACCCTTGGTGTTAAAACAGTAAAATAAGACATTAAATCACTACAATACACCAAAACACTTTTGCAAAGGTTTTTTTGGGGTTTTCTATTTGTCTGTGAGGTATTTGGAGACATACTGCATACTCTAAGTTAAAAGATTTGAGGCCCTCAATCATATTATCCACGACTTTATTCAATGCGTCTCCAGGGTCAAAACTTTACTAGGTTCCTGTTATGAGCTTAATAAAAATGATAATAAAACTAGTTTTACTTCTTTTATTTCTCCACCCTTTTCCGATATATCATGTAGTTTTGTAATAACGTCCGGTTTTGCCCGTTGCTGTCCGACGCCATCCATCATCACAGTCCCTTTTCTGGTAATTTATATGACGAGGTAGCGAGTGCTCTTTATGTATCGAACAGGAGGATAGTTTCACCTCTCCTCTCTCTCCCATTCCTCCTCACCTTCTGTCTAGTTTCGTAGATGATTTAGAGCTTTTGGAGAGGGTCTGTTCATGTGGCGTATGGAAATAAATTGAATTTTGAATTACTTTTTTTTGGTTCATTTTTTATACAGGGTGTTCCAAAAAACATGTGCCATATCTCGTGGTGAGGTTTAGGGTTTCTGAAACCGGAGCTGTTTCTCGGAACCGGGAATTTCGGTACCGGGCATATTAAGAATAGGAATTTTCCGTTTTTTTTCGGTACTTTCGGTAGTGACAAATTTTTGTTCAATGCTGTTGCAGTTCATCAATCAGACAGCAGGGGATGGTTTTTCAAAATAAAATGGATAAAAAGTTAAGATTTTTAATGCAAATAATATAAAATTATTAAGTAATCAGTAATGAGAAAATTAATATGAACAAAATTAAAGAAAAAGTTTAGGTAACTTAAATTTCACATCAAACATTGGAAACTGTTGTGTTTGCAACTAGAGCACAGTCATCAGCGTATTGAAGTTCTGTGATGAATTTTGTACGTGTTTTTGCCCTGAGCCTTTTTATGTTGAACAGATCGCCGTCGTATCTGTATCTAATGCCCAATCCTCTCTCCTGCAGTTTGCTGTCCACTATAATGGAGAGCGCTGCCATGAATATGTTGAATAGGAGATACGCTAAGACACATCCCTGCCTAACTCCTGTATTTGTTAGGAATGGGTCGCTCAGTGATCCATGATGTGACACTCTTGACTTGTTGTTGTGGAGGCTTTTACACACTGTAAGGAATTTGTTGGGTATTCCGAACTTTTCAATATTTGCCCAAAGCGCATCTCTGTTCACAAAGTCGAAGGCTTTTATTAGATCGATGAATGCAACATAAAGTTTAGACTGCTGCTCTTTTACTTTTTCCTGTAGTTGGCGGATGGAAAATAAGGAATCGACGGTGCCGCGGTTTGTACGAAAGTAAACATGAACACAAATAATGAACACGAAAGAAAAAATCGAAAACGCATAGGTAGCTTAAAAATTACATCAAACAACGTCAACAAAACTCGAAACCAACTTAACTAGATTTGAAAAAATAACATTTTCAATTAAAGATGAAGAGAATTTATTTTTCCAAAGCAGACCTACAAAATATACAGTGAGTTCCAATATTCCGTGGACATGGAATAACGTATTTTTTTACCTTCAATTACATCAGCTTTAGATACTTATTGAGCTAATATTATTCCGTTAGTAGATCCATTACAGATTTTGTTTTCTTGTCTTCATTACTACTACAATGAACTTTTTTTGTGTCTTTTTGCCCGGGTGAATTTTTTAGTCATTCTAGAGATTTGTTGACCACCCACTCACTGTTTTTTAGCCATTAATTCTTGTAACTGTTTTTGCAGCACAGCAAAAGGTTTCTGGGCTGATAAATGCCCGTGATGAGCTTTTAAGATTGTTAAAACGATTTTATTAGTTCTCTACGTCTGCTTCATTACCTTTTTTCATTACAACACTGCACAATATAAAGAAATAAACAAAAAGAACCTACCACGTAATGCAATGATACTCTCTTTCTACTCTGTTCAGCATCTGATCCGCCACCCCAACCCCATTTAATTACATTCCACCCCAGTTTCCTTCTACGACCACTTTTAAATTACTAAAAATTTCAAAGCTTTTAATAATGCACAAAAAGGTGTCTGAATGAAACTTTATTTCATTCCCCATTTCACATTCTTTTTATTTTCTTTCTCACTCTCTTTTGTTTCTGTCAAAGCAAGCGGCACACACTTATTTACAAAATATATCTGCTCCCCATTTTATCGTTATCTCGTTTTAAGAGGAGTTGGGGTTGTAGAGGGGGGACTTCGATAGGGATGCAGGAGTTGCTATGGAATCAAAAGTGCTAGAGGTAGGGGTGATTGTCCCTTCCTCTCATACTTCACCCCGCCGTTCTGTCTGTCTGTCTGGGAAAATGAGGGGTTGCGTTTGTTGGAGGTACGAAATATCGTATATTATGTCGACAGGGCGTATTGTTTGTAGCCTGATTGAGAAACAATTTCTAAACCTTTGTGGCGGGTCTATTTCTTAAAAACACTTCTGTTTTTTGGCCACTACTCATTTCCAGTAGTCTTTTGAATTTTATTTTCATTTCTGCTCGTGGAAGTCTTGGGTTCTTGTTTCTCACTTAAAACTCTTTTCCGGAAGGTTGCTGTGAGGTGTCCAGTGCGTATTTGGTTTACCATCCAGGATTTGACAAATTTTTACAAAAATGTACAAATTTTTTCTCTTTAGTTAAACTCGTCTAATGTCAAGGTGACATTTGATAGAGTAGATAGTGTAAAAAATAGCTACTTTTTGCACGATCGTAGAAAATAGCTATTTATGTAACAAGTTGCGAAATGAATGCCAAACATTTTTTAAAATGTTAATCGGTTTCTAAGGCATTATTTATGCATTGTTTAATGACAAAGTTCTGTCAGGTTCAAACTTCGCCGTATTTCCTACAAAGTTTTGTGAAAAAATGAGTGATAATGACGAGTCTTTGGATATTCAACAAGCTGCTGAAACTGCGCTATCCACGTTAGTGCCCGAGAAGTCGAAAAACTTATACGAGACCACCTACAACAACTTGGAAGCCTGGGTCAAAGAAAAACATGTTGAGAATTTCACAGAAAAGGTATTGCTAGACTATTAGAACAGAAACGTAGATATTAAGGATATTAGCAAATTCACAAACCTCATTGCATTTTTAAAAAGAAAATCTTCCGGATATCAGGCAAAGAAATCAAAATTATTTACAAAACTGGAAATAGAACGCTTTATGAAAGAAGCCGACGACAAAGAATTCCTATTAGCTAAAGTTGTCTTAATCGAGTATTTGGAGCATGTAGGAGGGAAGAAATCACGTTTTTGGCCGTAAATGTAAATGCCATTAAAGATTGTCAGTCATTTATTAGTGTGAAGATTCCGAATACAAAAACTCATTTTCCAAAAGTGTTTACGATTTCTGAGGGACCAATAGATACCTCTGCTTACAGAGAATACAATGTTCCCACCTCTTACGTTCTCCACATTCTGTATGTCTATAAGTTATAATTAAGTTTCGATTTTTAAATTTCGATAAAAAAATACTTAAATTAAGTTTATTTGCTGTAGATTTTTTAATCATTGTAGATTACTATTAAGTATAGTGCAACGTCTACAATTTTAAAAACCCCAGTGCAATTATGACATTCACCATGTTGAAATTGCAAAAATTTTTAGAAAGCTGCGACCATTGAAAATAGTTAGCCTTAGTAACCCTTATTAACATACTAAAAGTCCCCATTGAAAATGATTTACTGTAATTGCAAATCTGGATGTAATAAACTATGTACCACATAAAAAAATAACACTGTTTTTTTTTTGTTTATCCCTAATGCATCTGCAATGTCCCTTATGGGAACCCCATCCCTTAATCGCGTAAATATAATCGATTTTTGCTCTGAAGTTAAAGGCATTTTTTATAAATTACGTGACGCTGACACAAGAACATAGATCAGCAGATTAAATTATATTTTGTTGTACTGTTTTTTTAATCGCAATGGTACATGTTTAAAATCCAATATGCCATGTTCATGCTTGTGTGGTAACTGTAATGGTATTTCTTGCGAGAACAAACAAATATCGGTAGATGAAGAACAAATCGAATAAAATTGTAAATTTCATTTTTTTTTCTAGAGATGACAGTTTGAAAAGTTAGGTTACAAGTTGGTAAGACATTTTTATTAAAATGGTCATAATTTAAATTATTGTTATTCGATTTGTAGGGGTAAGTTTATAATGTATTTATCATAATGAAAAAGTGTTCAGATCTTAGGTTAAGATCGTAGATGATATTTATCAGAGATATTTATGTCAAAATGACATTCGCAAGTAGTTTATTACATTTTATTTTTTTCTTCCAACCTGTAGCCTAATTTTTCAAACTGTCACTGTGTTTTTAAAAACAAGTTGTTTACAAAATGGTAACAAAAAGACCTTGCTTTAAGTGCAAATAGCCCCGACCGGAACAAGGTGGAGGCTGCTTTCGCACATTATTAGTACACATGTATTTAGTAAAAGATAGCTTGGACAATTTTTGTTAATTTTTAAATATTATTAAACCACCAATAAATATTTCTTTAAAATGTCACAAGGACTGTATTTTAGTTGAATTGATGTTAAATATCGATGTTATTTGTTAATAAGTTTAAAAAAATAGTAATTTGCATTTCGGTGATTCCTTTTAAAAATTGCTCGATTTTCAAAACATTTTTGTACGTCACTGCGTTAGGGTAATAAACTATTTTTGATTCTGATAGAGTTTTTTAATTTTTCTCTTTAATTTTTACCTCTTGAAGTTTTTCGCTATAACGCACCGTTTTCGAGTAATTTACATTTTTTCCCAAAAAGTACCAAAATTCAAGATGGCGGCTGATTTTTTTTGATGACGCACACATCGGACAAATGGGGACTTTTAGTATGTTAATAAGGGTTACTAAGGCTAACTATTTTTAATGGTCGCAGCTTTCTAAAAATTTTTGCAAATTCAAAATTATTTACACAGGCCTAAAATACCTTTTTTACATTTATTAAACTGAAATAATGGAACTCTAATGAACAATAATTATATTCTGAATAATTATGCTACTGTAAATGTCCGAACTGCGGTAAAACCTAGAATAAGCGCGCTAAATCTAGGATTTACCAAAAGCATTAACTAATTAGATTAGCCTGGTTATTTGGAGGGTGTTAATGCATTGGTTAGCCCGGTTATTTGGAGGGTGTTAATGCATTGGTCAGCCTGGTTATTTGGGGGGTGTTAATGCATTGGTTAGGTGGTTATTTGGTGGGGTTGGTTGGTTTTTACTACCACTTGCTTTTGGTAAATCCTAGGTTTTACCGCATTTCGGACATTTACAGTAACAATTATATTCTATATTCTGTGTATTTAAATAGCAACGATGTTGATCTTTGAATATGGTCAATGTATGTATATCTCCATTACTGCACTGATTTTTTGGATTTAGGATTCCATTTTATCTAGTACACTCCATTGTGATATTTTTGCGATATGGATTTTTTTTAAATGTATGTATATCCCAAAAAATATACAGATAAAAATTTATAAATAATATAAATATATTTTTCCTAAAAGATATTTCTACTATATTAAAAAAACTGTCTACTTTTTTCCTGAAATTACACGTTAAAATGAGCAACAGCAAATAATATTTTTCTGGAGCGGTTTGCGAAACATAAATTAAGGGTCGTTATTAAATTCTATAGCAACCCTGTAATTCTCTCCCTTATTTCTTCTCTCCCCATCTCTTTTTCTAGACCGTTTTGAAAATATGATGAATTAAAGACGAAAATATATAACAAAGCATGGAAAAATGATACAAAAATATGAGGGCTGTAGATATAATTAGAACAAGAAAATCAAGTTAATATAATATGTAATTTGTGTTATAATGGCTTAATAATAATAAGTTATTTTTAATTAAAAAAAAGGTTATTGGAATACTGACTGCTTTATCTTGCCTAGTGCATATAAAATTTCTCGGATACCCTAGCTTGGTAATTTTGAAAGAGGTCGAATTGTTGGGTTGGATGAAGCAGGTTTATCGGTACTGGAAATATCCAGAAAAACCAACAGATCTTTAAGCGTCATACTACAAGGTTGTCAGGCGTTTGTGGGTAAATCCCCAAGAGATGGCCAAGAGATACCCTGATGGTTTTGTAGGAAATTCACTGCTATACAAATGGTTTTTGATGATTAGTCGATTAAATTAACCGTTTAAAAGATATTCATCGTCAAACTTCTATACACAATAACTTTAACAGTTTTTGATTAATAATTCGGACAATTCCAATTTATTTTATGAGTTTTGGGAAAATTTGTACAAATTTGAGTTTCGATGAACAAAGAAATGTTTTAAATTTTTGTTGTTATGTTTGGGTACATTGAAACCAAAAATTTTCATCATTTTTTCTAACTTAGAGTCATTGATTCATTAAATTTCGAGTAAATAACGTTTTTGTGACTAATTTAATAACTAATTAATTAAAAAAGTATTGTTCTAGAAGAAAACAAATAAACTTAAAAAAGTATATAATATAAAATTGTCAGGATATGTGCCATTTATTATATTAAATTGTCAGAATATGTGCTGTTTATTTATTATTATAAAGCACTTTCTTCTTTCTTCTATTATATAATTTCCGTTTTTATTTCTCAGTTTATTTCCTGCTTTTTATTAGCCTGGATATTATTAAATGGCAGACTATTATAATGAAAATTGAAAATGGCACGATGTCCTAAAATAGATTTTGAAGGTATAAAGGGTAAAATAAATGAAATTTCGGGATCGGTGTTGGTTTTTTGGTTATAACCTTTCACGCTGACGTCACACAGCTAATCGAAACGCCGTTATTGAGTTCTAAATATGGATAAAGGTATTTAATTTTTGGCATAAACGAGCAGATTGAAAAAATCTAATAATATAATTTTTTTTTGGAAGGTCTTTAATTTTAACATTTATTATTTTTTTTTATACTATATCATATTTATTTATTTCTGTGGTCCAAAAAAACATGACCGCTTTAACCAATACGGCAATATTGGGTATATTTCGGCAAAAAAAAACCTTTTATATGAATAGGGTTTATGTTGACGATCATCAATCACAAATTCGCTGGAAATAGTTTCAGTGAAACCGTTTTTACTATTTTTTATATAGCAAATTATAGGTAGAAGTAAGTAAATAAAAACAGTTATAGTATACAAAAACAAGTTTTTAATTTTACTTCCGATAAAATTAGAAAAATAGATACTTTTATATTTTTAGAGTTTCTAAATGTGTTCTTTTTATGTAATCATTTGTGGAGCAGCTCTAACAATAGATCAATGGTGGTCTGCAAGCATAGAAGGATTCCATTTTATCTAGTACACTCCATATCGAATTATCCTCTAACTCGACCAAAACTGTTCTGAATCTTGGAATGAGAATCCTCCAAGTGTCTAAGACACCCTAAAATATTTCTCAGGACTTATATATATCCCAAGTCCAGTTATACAGCGTGATCCGCCTTCCGGTTCCTTGCCGCCATTGCCTTCTGTCCATCCAGTCATCAGCTTGTAAATTGCGTAATGATATTGCCTTTCTTACCCCTTTTAATCATGTCTCTCGGGGTCTTCCTCGTTTTGTTTTCCAGTTGGAAAAGGTAGAAGGCAGAAGACTTGGGAGACGCAAGCCACTCTTGGTTGAAAAACTTACGAGATTGGACTGAACTCACACGAACTGTTTAGATCTGCACAGCACAGACAGTGTTTCGCCACGATTGTTAACAACTTTCATTAGAATATAGTACTATAAGAAGAAGTTGGGGTTCATTTTATGATGTTCTTTGGTAGCCTTTCTTCTCCCATTCTGTTTACATGCCCATACCAGATTAATTGTTTTTTTTTGGATTTCTGCTACGATGGTTATCTCCTTCTTTGTTATTCTTATTTCTTCATTTCGCACTTTTTCTAATTTTGATTTTCTTGCCGATCTTCTGAGGAAGTCCATTTCAGTTGCTAAAAGCTTCCCCTCCATGAACTTGCTTATAAATCTGCCAGACTTCAGCGCCATATGTATAAGTGTGCTCTTAACCATCATGCATCGTGTATGTATGCGAGTTTTTGTTGCGATGCCGATGTTTATATTTTTGTGCTAAAGGATAGAATTTCCATATCAACCATACCAACAGGTATGGTAGGCTATTAAGATCGGCAAAAAAAAGTTTTTTAATTTCACTCAAAATGAGTTATTTGGGTCATAAATGACCTAAATACAAAATATTTTCATGGTGTCTCTCTGTCTGTCCGTCTGTCTGTAACACGATAACTCAAAAACCGCTAAACCGATTTTAAGCAAATTTGGCACAAAAATACTGTGGCACCCGAGAATCTGGCCATTAGTTTTTGGTGGGGGCGGGAGGTTGGTAAGGGGGTATGGGAGGAGGTTAAACATTTTAAAAAATAGCGAAACGCGGTTTTCAATTTAAGATTAGGAATTTGGAACAAAATTTGTAATAACATCAAAATCAGTCAAAATCGCAGTTTTTGAGATACACACACCGGAAAAATCTAGGGATATCATTTTATTAAAGTTAAAAATAAATGTTTTGAATAAACAACCACATATTTGTAGGCCGATTCTTTCTACTTCGATTGAAACGAAGTAGTCACACTAGTTATTTCTAAATTTGGGATATTTGCAGAAGTGTTTGTGCATTTTTTGTCAAATGTATAAAAAGCACCTATCACCAATTGTTCGAATTTAACCTGTACTGGCTTTGTTTTTATGATAACTGGCCAGAATTTATTCAGATAACTCTGTTTAGTATTAAACGATTATGGAGCGTAGACATCTTAACAGAAACGAAATGCTCAAGACCATGGGAATGCTCGAAGCTGGAATGCGCCAAATCGACGTAGCTAGAGCATTAAATACAACGGAAAGTGTAATATCGCGATTAAGTGCACGCTACCGTGAAAGTGGTGATGTTGTTGAAAGACACACAGGGCGACATCGCCTTAGATCATTTTTTACAATTAAATGCTCGACGCCGACCGACTCTTACAGCACCAGAGCTTAGTTTAATTCTCCAGGAAACACATAATGTAACCGTTAGTCCTGACACTGTTCGCAATAGATTAAGGGAGGTCAACTTAAAAAGCAGACGCCCCTGGAGAGCTCAACCCTTAACGAGAGGAAATCGAGAGGTACGATATTTGTGGGCTCAAGATCATGTTCAGTGGTCGAATGAACATTGGGCCAATGTTCTCTTCACGGATGAGTCACGCTTTGGATTACATCCGGATTCGAGAAGGCTTAGGGTATGGAGAGAACCGGGAAATCTTATTCGGTTGGATCATGTTCAGGAAGTGCACCCTTATCAAGGTGGAACAGTTATGGTCTGGGGAGCAGTCCAATTAGGCCGAAAAACCGATCTCGTTTTTCTTGAAAGGTTTCTAACAGGAATCACATATCGTGATTTAATTCTTGAGCCTGTCGTGTTACCATATGCCAATGATTTTGGGAGAAACTTCATTCTCATGCATGACAATGCACGGCCTCGTACAGCCAGAGTGGTAAGTGAGTTTATCAATGCTCATCAATTAAACATCTTACCCTGGCCGGCACAATCTCCTGACCTCAACCCCATCGAGCACGTATGGGACGCGGTCCAAAGAAGAATTTTGAGAATGGGTATGCCTCGTGAAACTCGTAGAGATCTGGTTCGGGCCGTGAATGCAGCGTGGCAGGCTGTACCTCAAGAAGAGATCGACAACCTGATCAGGAGCATGGAGAGACGATGTAGGGCTGTAATGAACAGTAGAGGAGGCTATACCCTTTATTAAGTAAAAACGGTTTTATCTTTTTTTTTAATTCACAGTTTAAAGTAAAAAAAAATGTGTGTATTTTTTTAGTTCAATAAAAATCAAGGTAAATTTGAAAAATTCGGTAAATTTCGCATTTTTATTTCCAATACGTCCCGTAAACTATTTGTTTATTTTAATTTTATTATATCAGAAATGCAAATAATAAAATTACTGACGATGGCTGGATAAAATTGTAATATCCCTAGACTTTTCCGGTGTATGTAATTGAAACTAAAAGAACTGTCTTTTATTAACATAACAACTTTTTATTAACATATTTTAGTATGAGCGGCTATACGTGCCTCCCGGCGCCAATTTTTTTTTAGAAAATGAGATTTTTAATGAATTACTGCCTAATTATTGCAGCCACCTCTTCAATTGTAAATTCACTTTAATAAAATGTTTTAATTTGATGTTACTGTATAGTAATAGTACAAGAAGTTGGCGCCAATAATAAATTAGCCATACAGCGTTTTACATAAACGAGTTGTAAAACTAAAGAACGGATGATAAATTTACTACAATAATTTGTGGCAAGAAATATCCCTCAATATTGTTACTAAATTCACAAATTAATTTTTTTAGTGCGCCCCTCCACTTCGATCTGTTTCTTTTATTTGCCCTATGCCGGCGTTATTCTGCGAAAGCTGCAATTTTGACGTAGCCAGAGCAACATCGTGCACCGCTCCCACCCCCGGCCAGCCAGCCAGCCGCCCCCTGCTGCAGCTCCGGCCAGCGAACGCGGAACCGCCGCCGCCGCCGCCAGGGCTGTGCACAGGTGAACGACCGGCATCGACCCAGACCGACGCTTCCGCCGCCACCCTGCGCCGCCCCCAGACCATCGATCCCCGGCTGCACCGACGGCGGCGGGTTCGCCCTGCGCCCTGCTGCACCCTAATGCCTGCAGTTCGGCCCTGCATCGGTTCTGCTCTTCCCGCTATCAAAAAAGCAAACAATCGTCCGTTTTATTCGGTATGGATTGTTTACTACGTTTATACTACGTGGTCTGGAATTGGGATTGTAGATTGGATATGATAGTGGAAAGTTAATCACCGCGACCTTATAAACTGGTCAAGATTATAAGTAAATTTCGTTTAAACAAAGAAAATATACCGTATGATCGAAAAAAACAGCGTCCAGTTGGCTGGGAAATGACGATCGATGACATTTCCCATATAAATTTACATATAAAATGACAGCTATCTTCATTTCATAGCGATATCGATATGTCGAACACCTGTAGCAAAATCTCATATCTTGGTTTGCTGTTTATTTTTATCCAGTTATTGGGAAATGACGATCGATGACATTTCCCATATAAATTTACACATAAAATGACAGCTATCTTCATTTCATAGCCATCGCCACACACAACCAGACTTATATGGAATCACTCTTTTTTTCTGACTAAACTTTTTACAAGGAAAAAAAATTGGTATACAACTTTAAGACAAAGCTTTTTGTTGTAAATAAACATGATAATAAAGAATAAACGACTGCTGCGATTTATCTTCTTGTGAATTTTGTGTTTAGTAATAAAATCACGATTGTCCGGTAATTTTCAGTCGATCCAAAAAAAAATTTAAAATGCCTTATATTAACAGATGTACAGGGTGGACTATTTTGGTTGTTTCTATAGGGTATCTAGGAAACCGTGAGAAATATTCAAATTTTGATACTGCAGTCTCGGGTTCTTTTTTTGAAAAAATTACAATGGCGCAAACGGATCGTGGCTATCTTGATCGGTTTCGAAGCTACAGGGGGATTCTCGAATTTTGTACTTTTTGAAGATGTTCGATAGTTTGTTTATTTCAGCAACCACGGAAAAATGAATTATACATTCTAAAGGCACTTTTCTGTGTAGAATGCAGTGGCCTAGTCAGACTTTTTTCGAAAAAAATATTTTTTGAGATATTAATTATACTTATGTTTTTTTAAATAGAACCCCCTGTATATTTGTTAATTTTATTATTCAGCTTGGCATGGGCTTCTCGAAAATATATAACACTCTATATTTATTTTCACTATTAACCTCAACATTTCAAATTTTTCTTAAAATATCCACTTAGTAGATAGTAGGCCGCGCCGAGTAACAAAGTAAACGGTTGTCATGGTGATCGGGACATACCTTTGATGGATGCGTGACATTTCATCTCAAAAGATTGAAGTGTGTGTATTTTAAATAATAAAAAAATGAGTAAATTTGAAAATTTCGAGTAATATATGTTAGTAACTCAAGAGGTTACAATTGATTATTTTTTTATTGTTATATGGATTATTTTTCATTAAAAGTCTTTGGTAAGGACTGAGTTTTATTCATAAACACAAAGTGTTCATCCATCTCAAAAATTATGAAAAATAATAGATGATTCATATAAGTTTGGTTTTGTGTATTTTTATATACAGGGTCCGGCAATAGTGCGTCGGGCATCTGTACCTCCTAAAGAAGTTAACACCCTGTATATTATTGCATTTTTGGCTTCTATTCAGATCACTTTACATAATCCTAAGGTATGAGTAAATATATTTCGATAGTTTCAGAGATATTAATAAATAAATAGTTTCTTTCTTTCTTTCTTTCTTTAATACAGTTTCAGGGCTTAAACCAGTAACTGAAATGGTTTTACAGGGGTTATTCTCCACGTCCGATATCAATATGATATCAATCGTACCAAAATTTATAGCACGAATGGTTATCGTCTTGGTGCACTCAGCGATGTGGTGTTCTGATGTTTTCCCATTTTCCCCACAGAATCTGCATTGGACGTTGATTCTTAGCTCCATTCTACTGAGGTGTTCATTGAGGAGCCTGTAAGATTGTTCTTACTTGAATCAAGGAATGTCTTTGATTCTTCTCCGTCGCAAATCCTGAGAAAAATCAAAGACATCCAAAAAGAATTCCGATGATCATTGCCTTGTTACTGCATGTGCTTTTTCGTTGCCCTGGTTGCCGCTATGGTTCGGCACTAGTTTATAAAGTTTATATTATAATTATATCTTTAAACGGTTTCCACGCTCTAATTCATGCACTATATTTAATTATTTATATATCCGATACTCGTGGATGCAGACACATGGATAGTCACAAACAGATAAATAAAATGCATCTCATAAATATAATCGATACGATAATGACTTGATGTGAAGCTCCAACCCTCGATACGAAAAAATATAAAAATATTTCACATAATTCAGGTAATGCTTATAAAATTGTTTAATAGAGCAAATTAACTAAAAACATAAACTAAACGTTATTTTTATTAACCTTTTTTATTTACGTCTATCCCTACGAATTCCCAGAATAACTATTACCGACTCTTGCTGAATAGAACCAGCTTTTATCCATCTCACTCTGTTCCTATCACTGTCTCGCTCTTTCCGCTGCTTTTCATCCCCCTCAGTTCCGCCTTCACCCCCGCTGCAGAAAGGTTACGCGTATTTTACTAGCTACGGCGCTGCAGGGAGGTTACTACCCTCTCACCTTGTCCGGGAAACTATGGAGTCTGATAAATGGGAGCTAGACGAAACTCACTGCCGAGCAAAGACGGATATACAATATAGAGGAGAGTAATTACATTTTTAATTATACTAAAATAAAATTAAAAAAGCGTTTCGAAATTGACAGTTTTTCATATTTATTTGAGATTCGAAATGACATTCTTTTAGGCCTAGTATCTAAAAGCAAAGTTTACTGAATAAAATATAAGTTCCGTCACTTGTGCCGGCGGCAGGTATCAAAAGCCGCTTCACGCACGTGTTTCCCAGTGTATTACTGGTGTGTGGACTTTGGACCCAGCATACACGGCGGATCACGTTCGGCGTATTACTCTGATTTTGGCGTTATTACAGAGTGGTCTCGCATGCATATGGAATTATTTTTCAAGTAGTTATTTAATTTTCATTGCAAAGTGTTACTGATCACATTAGCCTTAGTTAATTATTTATTAGTTTATTATAAAAAAAAGCATAATTATTTTTATTATTTCTTAAAAATAATATTGAGTTTTTCGCCACTGGAAAAAAATTATTTAAAATATCTAATTAGAATTATTCAAGAACACTTTATTTTTTTACACGAAAAATCATATACTGGGTGTGTCTCAAAAGTGGCTTATCCCTATAACTTTTTTATTTTTTCAGATAAAAAACGAGATTTGGTGTGTTAGTATATGACCTAAATTAGGATTGATTAACGTTTTAAATTTTTTTCGGTCACTTCCGGTTTCACCGAAAATGACTACAACTTTTGATTTTTAAACGGCAACCTCGGCATGTTTCTACTTTATTTCATAAAAAATGACACTCTGAATAGAATGACATATCATATGTCAACTTTTGACATTCTAGCTTAAAAAAAATCTTTTAAAATTTCAATATTGAGTGCCATAGCTCTTTTAAAAACAAAACTTTAATCGAGGAGTCCTGGGAAAAATAGATTTGATCGTCTAATGTTTTCCATGTCTTGTCTTGGCCGGTTAAAAGATGCCCAAAGGGTAATTTTAACCATATCTTAATTTTTTTCAAATGGAAAGAGTGTGGCTCATTAGTATATTTGGAAAAAGTGTTTTTACGCATAATTTCATGCCACACACTTGGTATTTCGAGTCAAATTGTCGTTATAAACCGCATGTTACACTTTCAAATAAATCATATGTGAAACTGTTAAAAGCTGACATATGATATGTCTTTCTACTCAGAGTATCATTTTCTATCGAATAACGTAAAAAATACCGAGGATACCATTTAAACATCAAAATTTGTTGACATTTAATAGTATCAGCTTTGAATTTTATAGTGTACGTAATTCGTGTTGGAAAACCATATTACGCACTCATGGAATACTGCACTCGTGCGTAATATTATTTTTTCCAAAACACTCGTTACATAATATACTTTTACATTATTTACTGTTGATATTGTGTAGCTTTTTTTGGTTTTTTTTTTAAAATTTATTTTATTTTTGCTATATCTTTTTTATCTTGCCATGTCTAAATATTTATATGTAATACACCAATAAACTCATAGTATATTTTTTATTTTGTAGATTTACCATTAGGTATTTTTGAAATACCCCACGTTCCCCTGCACCTTGTCACACATTGCGATCGGTAAAAATTCGGCTTCTATTTACCCCGGCTTCCACTCCTGTTTTCGTCGAAATCCGGCGTATCGGACGAGGCGGCATCTGGCTTTTGATACGCGATTTTCAAAGTGCCGATGCTAAGTGACCGAACTTATATTTTATTCTGTAAACTTTGCTAAAAGTGACACTTGTTTAGGCATTGGTGCCTAAAAGTAAAAAATGAAACGTTAGAAACAATGAAAATATTTATTTATTATATATCTTAAAGGTACAATTATTTAAATTATTAAAGTGAATACAAGAGGCATCCAACTTTTCGTCTGTAAGAGAAATGGAAGTTGTAGAAGTCGGAATAAGTCAATTTCTTGTACTGGCAATGCTGATGGTAGCTTCTGCTTCTACGTGAACTGCTTTTAATTTCTTATTTGGCGTATCTTTCTGTCCCATGATTCTTTTTGCTATTTTGATTTTCTGTTCAATTGAATTTTCAATGTAACCTTCAGCAATCGAGCTTGATCGCCAACCTCCATGTCGCTTTAAAACTGTTATGTCCCCTCCTGAATCTGCCATCATTGTTGCAGAGCTGCGCCGGAAACAATGACCAGTGTATTTGACCAGTCTCCAATGGCGTTGGAGAGTCCAAGAAATTCCGCTATCTTTTTTGGCATACCTCCAATTGTATTGATTCCAATTGGCAGGGTACAGCATTGGTTTTTTCGATACGTCAAGAAAATCGCTGATGTGTCACCACATTGAGTGGTCGAAGTTTTGCGTACTTACGAAATACATGTAAGAAATTGATACCGTCTATTGGTCCCTCAGTAATCGTAAACAATCTTGGAAAATGGGTTTTTGTATTCGGAATGTTCACACTAATAAATGACTGACAATCTTTAATGGCATCTACGGTCATAAAGTGATTTCTTCCCTCCTACATGCTCCAAATACTCCAACGATTAACACAACTTTAGCTAACAGGAATTCTTTGTCATCGGCTTCTTTCATAAAGCGTTCTATTTCCAGTTTTGTAAATACTTTTGATTTGTTTGCCTGATATCCGGAAGCTTTTCTTTTTAAAAATGCAATCCTCCTCCTCCTAGGTGCCTTCTCTGTTGAGGTTGGCGATTAATATGCCGTATGACTCTCTGTCCGGAGCTTGGTGAATAAGAGTGTTTCCGTCGGTGTGGGTCCAATCTCTTATATTACGTAGCCATGGTTTCTCTTTCCTCCCTATGCTACGTTTTCCATTGATTTTTCCTTTTATTATGAGCTGTATTTCTTCATATTCTGAGTGCCGCATTGTATGTCCAAGGTAGAAAGTCTTTTTGATTATAATGGTGCCTGTTAGGTGTGGACGAGTTTTCATTCTGTTTAAAACTTCACAATTTGTTGTTCTGGAGGTCCAACTTATCCCCAGCATCCGACGATACATCCACATTTCAAAAGCATTAAGGCGTTTGATGTCTTCTTGTTTTAGCGTCCAAGTTTCGCATCCATATTGAAGTAGGGGCCATATATATCATTTTAATGTTCTTAGCCTCGTTGGTATACCTATTCTGGGATGGCACAAAAACTTCCGCATGTTGAGGAAACCAGCCCCAGCTATTTCTATTCTTCTTCTGATTTCTTTAGAGTGGTCTAGCTGGCTGTTTAATTCCTTGCCCAAGTAAATATAACTCCGCGTGGTTTCTAGATGGACGCCGTTTACCATTATGTCGGTATTTTCATTGTCTTGCGGATGTCTGTCGAAAATCATAGTTTTTGTCTTGGCGGTGTTAATCTCTAGACTCATCCTGATACTTTCTCCTGTCAGTTTGTCCATTAGGGTTTGCAGCTGGTCTTCGGATTCTGCTAATACCACGGTGTCGTCTGCATATCTTATATTGTTTATAATTTTTCAAGGTAAATCATGGTGCGGAGCATCGAATATTTACTCCACAGAGTTAACGGCTTTAAGGTAGTGGATAACTTCAGGAAATAGGCTAACAATACCTTTTCTGTGAAATTCTCAACATGTTTTTCTTTGAACCAAGTTTCAAAGTTGTTGTAGGTAGGTGGTCTCATATAAGTTTTTCGACTTCTCGGGCACTAACGTGGATAGCGCAGTTTCGGCAGCTTGTTGAATATCCAAAGACTCGTCATTATCACTCATTTTTTCACAAAACTTTGCAGGAAATACGGCGACGTTTGAACCTGACTGAACTTTGTCATTAAACAATGCATAAACAATGCCTTAGAAACTGATTACTAGAACATTTTAGAAAATGTTTACAAATAAATAATAATAATAGCATGAAAATCTCAAATTATGCGCTTTCACAAAAAAAATGTTGTATGAAATTCGTTGCGAAAAGAATGTTTTAAGCACTCGAAGCATTGTCCAACTTGGCGTTCGCCTCGTTGGACAATTTTGCGTCCCGTGCTTAAAACACATTCATTTCGCAACTTGTTACATAAATAGCTATTCTGGGAAAGAAGCTTAGGCATATAATATATATCTCCGAAACATTTTTTTATGTAGAATTTAATGATTTAAGTATATATTTTTTTTTAAATTAATAAATTAAGAGTTATCAACAGAAAAATTGATTTT
This sequence comes from Sitophilus oryzae, assembly GCF_002938485.1. Classification (NCBI taxonomy): domain Eukaryota; kingdom Metazoa; phylum Arthropoda; class Insecta; order Coleoptera; family Curculionidae; genus Sitophilus; species Sitophilus oryzae. The sequence continues at coordinate 1,293,552 of NW_022147047.1, read as the reverse complement.
TATTTGGGTATATTTTTAATTAACTGAAAACAACTTAAAATTACTTCTCCAAAAATAGAGCACACTTGATATTTTGTTATAGTCTCCTTCGAAATACAGTACTTTTAAAAGTTCGCCACTTTTAACTAGTAGAATTTGGACGGCTTATTGATGATCTGCCCCCAATGGAACTCGATAACATATTTTTCCAGCAAAACGAGGCACCACCTCCAGAACGCTGCCAGCCAATTTCGAGAATAATTAAATAGCTAACCAAGATCCCAGGCGTTGGTCGTCGAGGCCGCAGGACTTAGTGCCTATGGGTGCCTACTTAGTGCCTTTGAATAAAAGTTCTTATTTTTAAATTGCCCGTATAATCTAGGCAAGAATTAGGTGGGTATTATCCCCAGTGAGTTAATGAATTCTGCGAGAAATGTTCAAAAAGGTCCCGTCTGTCCAAATAGAAAGCGGTCGACATGTCGAACACCTGATGTAGCAAAATCTCATGTATTGGTTTGCTATTAATTTTTATTGTTATTAGATATAGTTTAAATGTGTTTATGTTGTTAAATTGCTATCAAATTCTGCATCTTTCATTTCAAATATTATTTTCGTTTTAATTGCTGCACACAAGCTATAATTTTTTTGCATTACAGCTGGTGCTGTTCAAAGCCTACTTATTTAAAGTGGGCAAATTTTTAAAAAATCTATATCTCGAAGAGGAATCGAGCAAAATAACAAGTATGCTATATTTGTGGAAAGGTAATTTTAAATTATTTTCAATGAATTAAAAATATATAGGGTGTCCCATATAAAAAATCAAATTTTCTGTTGATAATTCTTAAATTATTCATTTTTAAAATATTATACTTAAATCATTAAATTCTACGTAAAAAGGTGCTTAGGAATTTTTTTATAAAAATAGAAAATTTCCCATAGCAAAAAAGTTACAGCAATTTGTTAAAAATTCACATTTTTGAAAAACACCCCGTAACTCCGAAACGGTAACAGATATCGATATGCGGTTCTCAACATCATGTTTTTGACGAAAATTGAGCTCCAGACACCGATTTGGTCCACCCTGTACATCATATGTCACTTTTTTTTTCTTAACTTTACTTTTTCTCACTTTCTGTATATTTTGATCGAATAAGTCTTTCGGGGATTTACCCCATGTCCCTGCGGTCTCATCCGCTACTGTTTGCTACGGAGAGAACTTTCCTAAATCTGCTATGTTGGCACGCGCGCCAGCCGCAGCGGTACCTCTGCCGCCGCCGCCTGGATTAATTTTTGTTTTTGACAACGTTTTCCTTTTCGAAAACAAAACAAGATTGATGATGGCGGCGGAATCAGACGATGAAACGCCGTCTATTGTGGCCTCCCCAGAGAAGAAGGGTGTGGAAAACAAAGGGGCGGGAGGCACAAAGGAGAGTAAGTAAAATATTGCGGTAGATTTGAGGTTAAAAAAGGGTAAGTAAAAATTTTTTATGTAGGTATCGATTTTTGTGATGTTTTAATTCCTATTAAATTATTTGTGATGTTTTTATTGTTATTAAATAAATATATTTAAACAGTATTTTTCTCTATACAGGGTGAGTTTTCTACGATGTTCTCTATGGGTAGTGTAACGTTTTTAGTTCGTTATATGTCTTTTTTATATATGATATATATGATGTCTGGCGTATCGTCATCGGATTCCGTATCGTTCAGGCCTAATAATTTATTTGGCACGCTTGGCGTAATTTTTACGTTCCCTAGTCGCCAACCCTGTTATCGTTTGACACAACCCTGTCATCGCTCTGATGAAGCGCTGCCAACATCGCTTCTGTCAACTCTCCCCGTGCTTAACTTCACTTGGCTTGGACCGTCCGACTGTCACCGTCAAAAAATCCTTGCTTCGAGAAACAGCAATTATAAAAATCTTGCTGTATAATTTGAATCAGCTGCTATTTCGAAGTTACAGGGTAGAGTTTTGGATGTCCCAACCTAACTTGTATTTGTATTTAGCTGGCACGTTGGCGTCCCTTTTCTTTTGTCCTCCAGAATGTCACATGGAAGAAAGGACATGTTCTTTATTATTTAGTGAGCCCTCGGAAGTAATTCGAGGGTCCAAGGTACGGACTATTTCCAAGGTTATAGTCCTAAGTTATGGTCCAAGGTACGGGTAGTGTTCCCTTGTACCATTATCCTATGTACGGATGTCCTATGAACGAGTGTCCGCAGTAGGAATGATTTTTCTTGCATATAAAGTGCCCCAGCGTGGATGTAGCTTGAGTCCCATGCTGCTTCGTTCCCATCCATAAGCTAGTTAGTAGTTACGGCTGTTCCAATTCATGGTGTCCTCATTCTGGCCCCTTTTGTTGTATTGGATGGCCGAGTACAGAGATGCGAGCCCACCTCACGCTGTTACTGTTTGAAGCAAGATTACATAAAGAACAGCTAAGTTTAGATTTAAGTTTTAGCTTACATTTAACATTAAACACATTTTCAGTCTTAAACAATAACGTACATCTTAAGTAATATCCTACAGACTATGTTTAGTGGTTAGATTGTTAAGAACATTCATGTCGATTTAATATTTAAAATATAATTTAGATCTTAGGTTTCATTGCATTACGTCTTGTAATGGTATTACTTTTATAGATATTATTATTGCACTATTTTAACAGATGAATAACCAAACATAGATTCTAGCATCTACGGGTTGCAACATCTTCGATTTAACATCATATCAAATATATCAAATTAATTAAAGTAATACTACATTTCATATATTCTCTTAAACTTTACATGTATTGTATTTTATCATAGTTGTTTTCATAGATATTTAGTACAACTCTTAACACCACTTTCTTTGACATATAACCACTATATATTTACTAGAACTTTACAATGTCATGTACCAGCAAAGAACATCATGAATGAATATAGTCACTAGTTTTAAGTAATAAACAACTGTGTTTTCTTTCTCTGTTCATGCCTGGCGCCCAATATTTATAATTTCGAGTTATTATTGTTAATTAGTTCTTTCCAGTGAAATACCTTATCCACGACTGCTCTACCAACAAAAAGCTGCCGTTCGCAGTGGTAATGTTTATAAAAAACGCTACAGTAGTGTTGTAAATATTTCCATGGAAATGGAAATATTGGAAATTTCCAAACGTGTCTCGGAAATATTGGAAATATTGGGAATATTGGACATATTTTTAAAAATACTTAAATCTTGTCATTAACGATTCAAACCCGATGTTTATTAATATATCTTTCATATTTTGTAACCCTATAAACATTAAACTTACTATAGAACAGTTTTACAAACATATAATATGGTGAATATATCGAGTTTGAGGATTCACCAACTTATTTGCAACCTCGCATTTCTACGGGTAAGTCCCGAGCTCGTAAGTCGTAGCCATAGACAAACTAACAAAAGCAAGACGCGTCAACGCTGTACTGCAAAACGGTAACAAGTTTGATAAGAGTTTATTACCGCGCTTGCGTCAACTGGCCTTTTAGACGAGGACGGTTTACTTATGGATTGTGTATTTTGTAGTAGCCTTTTAGACAAGGATGTTTAATTAAAAAGCGTTTATTAAAATCAAATAAATTTATTTCCATCGGTAAAATAAACAATAATTTCTGGACATAACAGATATAAAAACAAAAGTTAAATAAACGAAAACGTATTTCTCTTATTAAAATAACAAAAAAGATGATAAAAAAAACAGTTATGGTAAACGAAATAAAAGCATTATTCTTCAAAAGGTACAAAAAAATAATTATGTATATTATAATATTAATAATAGGAACAACAAGAAACATCTTAAAAATATAAAACTTTTTCAAATATAAAACAAAAACATAAACTTCACATTTTCACAAGAATTTGCAAAAATATTAACATTTCGAGTCTATTATAAAATATAAAGCACGAAAATTCAAATCATAAAAAGATTAAAAAGATAAAGATTCTTATAACTTACAGTCAATTTGTAGGACCTTCGTTTTGTCTACGTTAGCGATGTAATCACAATAATATGTATAATCACGGTAATTATTATGTTCTTCATAAATGTAAAATGTATTAAATTATTTGTTTTCGTTTTGTACGCTAATAAAATAATAGTAATAACCAAACAAAACGCAAAATCAGAATTCAACAGTTCGTTCAAGGATGGTTCAAGGCAAAAACGTTTTTCGTTTTATTTAGGTTAGGTTTGACGAGTGCGACTGCGCGATGATTTCTGACTCAACTGGCCAGCGCAAAAACAATAATTCGACTTCCTCAATCCTTTGAAAAGTCTTGCTTTTGTTAGTTTGTCTATGGTCGTAGCGTAGTAAAAAATCGCTGGTCTTCAATTTTGACCAATTTAAAAAGTGTATACAATACTAGGCTCAGTTTACAAGGAGATGCAGTTAGTCAAGAAGCAACACAAATGATTGATAAAAATGTATTGAAAATACTTCTGGCCGCGTTTATATGCGACCCATCTTTGAAAAAACAACATGCTAGAGGCGACATGGAGTTCAATAACCTGCCTAATCAACTTGTCAACACGTAAGTCGATAAGCTGAATAGAGCAAGGTCGTCCGAGGGCCGAAATGGGGTCTTATTAGTGTGGGCCAACTATTTTATGGATATGGATGTTTAGTCTGGGAAAGCCGATATTATTATAAAAAAGAATATGCGTCAAGGCATGGGTTGGTAGGTACAGTTGGGCTATTTTAATCTAACTCTTTCCATATAAGCAGGGGGCAAATTATACGTGAAAGAGCGGAATAACATAAATAATAAATTTAGACTAATGCAATATTTTTTTCTTGGCGCGTAGGATAATGCGCACAATCAATGCATTAAAGGGAATAATTAATTAAATCATTAAGTTAATAATTCGGGTCTCATCGGATCTGCTGATATATTTTGATAAACTTTAGGCTATTAGGACCTATATTTTTGTATATGATAATTATTTTTTTAATTAACAACTTAGGACAAAGAAAAAGCTTGCATGGTTTCCACCGCCAACGTAAAACAAATTAATTCAAGGCGGTGCTAAATATTTATTGGGATAAGTTTTTATCGTTTAAATATTGTTGTAAATAATAATTATCATTTAATTAGTGCTAACTTATTAAATTTCACAAAAAAGGTCTATTAGAAAACACCTTGACACCCCTGTATCTTTAAAATTATACATTTCCGGACACATGTTTATGAACTTTTTACCTTAAAAACACTCAAAGAATCACCTCTTGAAGTTTGGCCAGATACTTAATTAACATCCTGTATTTAAAAATGGCTAGCTAGTGATTTAGTAAGCTATGTTTATTTTCATAGGAAAAAAAATCGTTTCATAAAAATAAACAAACCCATAATACAAATACTATACACCAGTTAATTAATTTTAATTGTATCTAAAGGCACTTTAATAATTGAAAAATGGAGAGGAGCACTTAAAAATAACTTCATGAGTATACCAAATATGCTAAAAATAATAATTCCAATAAAAAAATGGCACATTGAAATCTGCACTATCTATAGTGTCGTGACCGTGATCGTGACCATTCATGAATCTGTACACGTTCATCTCCATCATTAATATTTTTCTTACTAAATTCTTCACTTTTATAAAAAGCCATCACGATAAAAATCAAATATCAAAATTATTTAACGTTGCGAACGTTTCACTTGTTCACTATACGTATCTGGAATATATTTGCGAATGGCAATTAGCGATACGTTAGACTGCCGGAATGCTGACGTCACGAATGTCAAATTGCTTTCCAAACAAGCTTTAGTTCTTTTATATTTCTATTGAGCTCTTCCAAATGACGTCACAAGTTAATATAAAATGTAAAAAACAGGTGATTGTTGACCACCGCCGACTTTAGTGTCTGGTATTTTCAATACGCCTATGATGGTTGCGCATGTTGCAAAATCTGTGAATTTTTCATTAGAATAGAATATCATATCGTGCAATTTTTTCATTAAAATATAGTTTTGATCCTTTTATTCTTTTACTACCAAATCGTGTTGTAAAGTTTGACTCAAGATTGGTTGCGGGATAATCAGTTATATTATTACTTATTTTTCAATTGATCGAACTGATTTTTAAGGTTCGAGACGCTTTCAAGTAGTTCTCAGAGATTTTTGGAATCACATCTGGGAGATAATAGTATTTTCTAAAAACATTAAAAAATATATTTCGTAGATTTTTAATGTTGTTTTAATAGATTTAACCTCCGGATTTATCTTCATAGACGTTAATATGATATTTATCTACGTCAGTGAGTTAAGAAGCTCTTAATTCACGCATTTTGAGTGAGTTAAGAGCTTCTTAAAAGCTACTTGAAAGCGTCTCGAACGTTAGAAATCATTTCGATCAATTGAAAAATAAATAATAATATAATTGATAATCTTGCAACCAATCTTGAGTGAAACTTTACAGCACGATTTAGTAGTAAATTAATAAAACGATCAAAACTATATTTTAATGAAAAAATTGCACGATATGATATTACACTATAGGCCAGTCAATCTGGAGGTTGAGGTGGAAAAAATTAGTAACCCACCGATCTCAACGGGAATGCGTAGATGATGATCCCTATTTAACCCCCCAAAAGTCCCATTCGGTCCCAGTGGGGGAAGTTTGAAAAAAATGTGCCATCTTGGATTTTTTCGTTTTTTTTTTCAAATATCTCCGTTTGCATAACTTTTTTCGAAAAAAATAAAGATATGTTTTTTGTAGAGAATTAAATTTAGAATATTTTAGCTTGAATCATTTTTTTCCTAAAATAAATGGTAATAGAGATAGAGCAATTTTTTACTCTACGGGTTAATAATTTTCCAGTTTTTTTAAACCAATCTGCTATAAGTTTTGCGTTAACAGTATAGTGTTAATATAGATTAAACCAAGTATAAATTTAAGCATTAAAACAATTAAAAATAAAATAAACGTTTAAATATTATTTATTAAATAAAATTATTGTTAAAAAAAATTATTATTAAATTAAAGTTATTAAATAAAATCTACTATGACGTCATCCAAAGCGTCACTTTCGTCCTCAACTAAAATACAAAATTTGTGCATCTGATTCCGTAGCGTTGACCACACTTTGAAGTGAACATTTGAAACATTTAAGAGCCAGTTTTCTACAAGAGCAATTTTTAGAGCACTGACTCTCTTGCAAAATATTAATTTTAGTAGGTCAGGAGGCATCATCTTCTGTTTGTTTGTGTTGATCTTTCTTCCATCCATATTGTAATGTATCTAACTTGTTACCAATCCATTCTTCAATCTAACAAATACAACTTATAACATTTCCTATAATGGATATATCTTTACAGTTTCCTGAAAGTATGTCCTGAGTAAATGAAGTTTTGCAGAGTTCTCAGTTGTAGGCAAATTAGCTAAATTAAAGGTAGTTTTAAGGGTTTGTCTTGATGCAATCCTTTTGTATAAACTATCTCAGATAGTTAATATAATATGTTTAATATAGCTTTGGCAGTGATATAGTTTTAAAAGATAATTTAATCCTGACTGAAACAAGTCATCTTTCTTAGGATTTTTTTTCTAAAAGTATGTTGAGGTATTGACAAATATCGTCATCTTTTTTCAGAGTCGACAGGCACATTTTTGACTTCTTGAAGTCGGGATTAAATTAGAGGAGAATCCCTTAAGACTACATTTAATTTAGCTAATTTACCTCCAACTGAGAACTCTGCAAAACTCCATTTACTCAGGACATACTTCCAGGTAAGTGTAAAGATAGGAAGATATTATAGGAAATGTTATAAGTTGTATTTTTTAGATTCAAGAAATAATAGATATATCTTTACAGTTACCTGAAAGTATGTCCTGAGTAAATGATGAGAGTAAAATAATGGAGTTTTGCAGAGTTCTCAGTTGGAGGCAAATTAGCTAAATTACAGGTAGTGTTAAGAGCTTGTCTTGATGTAAACCTATTGTATAGAGTGTATCTCAGATGGTTAATATGTTTAATATAGCTTGGGCAATGATATAGCTTTAAAAGATAATTTAACCCTGACTGAAAGAAGTCATCTTTGTTAGGATTTTTTTCTTCGTCGAAGAAAAATACGTCGAGGTTTACAAGATCGTCATATTTCAGTACCGATAGGTACATTTTTTTTGTTTCAATCAGGATTAAATTATCTTTTAAAGCTATATCACTGCCCAAGCTATATTAAACATATGAACCATCTGAGAATCCCTTAAGACCACCTTTAATTTAGCTAATTTGCCTCCAACTGCAAAACTCCATTTACTCAGGACATACTTTCAGGTAACTGTAAAGATATATCTATCATAGGAAATCTTATAAGTTGTATTTTTTAGATTGAAGAATGGATTGGTAACAAGTTAGATCCTTTACAATATGGATGGAAGAAAGATCAAAAAGGCATTCTGACACCTATTCAATCAACAGAAGTTGTGGCGCTTCCTGACCTACTAAAATTATTTTATTGCAATTGCCAGAGTCAGTGTTCTAAAAATTGCTCTTGTAGAAAACTGGGTTTTGCATGTTCTTCAAAGTGTGGTCAGTGCTACGGAATCAGTTGTACAAACTTTTGTATTTTAGTTGAGGCTAAAATGACGCTCAGGATTTTATTTAATAACTTTAATTTAATAATAATTTTTTTAACAATAATTTTATTTAATAAATAATATTTAAACGTTATTTTTAATTGTTTTAATGGTTTTAATTACTTGGTTTATCTATTTTAACATTATACTGTTAACGCAAAAATTATAGCGGATTGATTTAAAAAAAAATGGAAAATGTATAAAGCGTATAGTAAACAATTGCTCTATCTCTATTACTATTTATTTTAAAAAAAAATGATTAAAGGTAAAAAATTCTAAATTTAATTCTCTAGAAAAAATATATCTTTATTTTTTTCGAAAAAAAGTTATACAAACGAAGATATTTGAAAAAAACGAAAAAATCCAAGATAACGGCCATTTTTTTCAAACTTCCCCCACTGGGACCGAATGGGACTTTTGAGGGGTTAAATAGGAGACCATTATCTACATATTCCCGTTGAGATTGGTTGGTAACTAATTTTTTCCACCTTTTCATATAATACTCGGCTACGTTTACTGGCCTATTAGATTTACTTAGTAATAGAGATGGTAGATTATTCTTTTATAATCATCGTAATAATTATTATAGAAATAAAGATGACAAATATTGTCACTAACAATTCATAACAAAATTGTTGAATAGGTACTTAAAGAGAGAATAAATAAAAAAACTGCCTTGGTTTTACATGAGATCTTACAACTTTTTATAGTGGAAGAATTGTTACGAGACTTGGCATTTTATTACATTCTATTTTTTTGCTGAGATATATTATACAAGGAATTACATTTATTTATATTTGATTGAATTAGAGAAGCCTCATTTATTTTATAGGTTTCCTTTTGTTTTTCTCACACTCGTCACGCAAAAAAAACATCCTGGGAAAAAGAAAAACAGGGAAATCCTGACAGAAATTGCAGGCTTTGCAGGTAGCCGACATCGAGCAGCTAGGTTTAAAAATACGTCGGAAAAACGAAAAGAAAAGCGAACGAAACTCGATTCGATTCGACTACCGGTGCAAATCCGGAAAATGCGACATATCCGCGAGTTTCCTTCGTCTATTTTCCGCTCCTTCGACATCGGGAAAACTCCGGAATATTTTCCTGGATCGACTTCGAGACGTCCCGCGACCCGTCCCGACTTGGCATCGTTTAGTTAAAAATAAATATATATTTTCCGATGTTGGGAAATTGAATTTTCCATTTCCCGAACCTCTACATACCGCACCTGTTTCATATCGGCTTCTAGTTTGGTTTCCATTTTTATTCGTTTTATTATTTATGCGAAAACGATAGTTTTGTTGAAAGTGGAAAAGTTGAGAAAAATTGGGAAATTTGAAGCGTACTCGATGGCCATTAAAAGTTTAACTTGGATTTGTTTTCTTTTTTCCTCTTTAATACTAGCCCTAACAACTATTTGTTGGGACAGGGTCTTCTTTTGCAATAAAAATAGTAATTTGTTAAAACGACTCAATTTATTTTGTTTATTATTCTAAATTCAAACATTACAATCTGATCTAGAAAATTTTACTATATTTTTATAACTTTGCAAACAAATCACTTTTGATAATAGCTTATTTTGACAAAATCAAGCCAAATTTGCTGACAACTATATATTGGGACAGCACAACAAGAAATTTGTTTAATACGGAGTTACATCACCTTTCACCTTAACAACTGCCTGAACTCTTAATGGCATTGTATTTACCAAAGATTGGCACATTTGAGGAGAAAAATTATCCCAAATTTCCTGCAGTTTTGTCCGCAAATCAAAAATTGTTCGTTGAGGGTGGTTTCTTAAATATTGCTTCATTTTATGCCACACAGTTTCTATAACATTGAGGTCCGGACTACTTGAAGGATGGGATAGAACTTTTATATTATTATTACCGAACCAATTTTTAGTTGATCTTGCTGAATGGTACGATACTCCATCTTGTTGGAAAATATAGTCTTCGTTTGGAAACAATTCTCGAGCACTAGGCAAAAGTGAGGTCTCAAGAATATGTTGATATTTTTGGGCGTTAACAGTGCCATCTTTAAAATTTAATTTGCCCAAACCTCTTGCTGACATGCAACCCCAAACCATAATCCCCTTAGGAAATTTAACAACCCTCTTTAAGCAATCTTTATGAAAGGGTTCTGGTTTATTTCGTATTATTCGTTTTCGATGATCTCCAACGCAAACATCAAATATAGACTCATCGCTAAATATGACCTTATTCCAATCATTTTGTGTCCACGATAATTTAGATTTTGCCCAATTGTAGCGATTTTTCTTTTGAATTTCTGTCAGTAGCGGTTTTTCTTTGGCCTAAATAAGAATTTGTATCAATAATCTTCAGGTAATTGATTATCCACACAAAAGTTTATCTTGTAAAACCCCAGACCGCATTTGTGGATATATTTTCGTCAACATTCTCTTGATATATTTAAACCACTTACAGTATTCCATTTAACTGTTACTTCGCGAAGAGTATATACTTCTTCACGCAGACTTGCAAATTTTTACTAAATTTCGTAAATCTCTCTGAGATACAACTTTTGGCTTTCTCTAACTTTTACCTCTAACGTCTACATTGGCAGATTCGCCGTATTTTTTTATTATATTAAAGACCGTGGTTTTTGGAATACTTAAATCATCAGAAATTTTTCGAATTGTTTTTCCCGTAGTGTATTGACGATTGATAATTTCACGTAATTTTTGATTTGTAGCTTTTCCACGGACCATTACTTTGGATTAAATTAACAAAATTGAAAATTAAAAAATTTAAAATTTCTTACAGTAAACCTCACTACTCAAAGTATCGAGTCACTTACAAGCTGTCAATGCTGAAGTAAACAGTTTGCGACATTTGTGACGTTTATAGCAAAGCCGCCTATGATAATATTAATTATTTAAAAATACTTGACCCAACATTTAGTTGTCAGCAAATTTGTCCTTTTATGAACAAAATCCGCTACTGTAAATATGGATTGATTTACAAATTCATAAAAATATTGTCAAGTTGTTTAGGATATATGGCTATGTTTATATCTAAAAAATTAAACAAATATTTTTCAGTCATTTTGAAAAACCAGGGCAATAATTCCATAATATGACCTTGTCCCAACATATAGTTGTTAGGGCTCGTAAGTGCAAATATTTTCAGGGCTGGTCGATCTCGATAAAAGAAACATATTTTCTCTTTACTGTTCTTCAAATAACTCCAAAATAACCGAGTTATTTTACTTTGAAAATTTAAAATAAAAAATGATTTTTGGTTAAATTTTGAGAACTACTGGATCTTTTCTGGGTTTTCTTTTTTGTAAATTTAATCTACCACCTATGTTGCCATAGTAAAATTTTTTGCCATTTTTAAACACAAATGATTTCAATAAATAGAAAAAAATAGTTCTTCGCAACTTTGTTGGTTCTCCGGGACAGTGTCCAGGATGTGGCAACACTGTCTTCCATCCTCCTCTCCAACTTATGTCACGTCCAGGTCCTAATTCAGCGCCGAATGCAAATTTAATGTGTACACGAATTTGGGGAGAACGCGTATTTCCGTGGAGGACAAAAAAACAAGTGAGAGAGGGTGGAGAAAATTTAGACCATCAAACATCTAGACGAGGTGTTTAGTAATGAGAATGGGTAAAGAATACTGTATACACGTAATGCCCATAAACGAGCTGGAATAGAATTTGTGTTCTTAGCACTGGCGCATCTAGAGATTGAGTCTGGGAGGGGTAGTGTAAATATTCAAAAAAGTACTAAATTTGAATTAAATTTCTGCTGGAAGGTATTGTAACTGTGGTAAAAATCTACGTGGATTGGTTTGGATATTCTGTTTTAATTTGTATTATTAACTTTTTTGTAACAATTTTATTTTATACCAAATTTTATCTTATTAATTAATTTCTTTCTGGGAGGGGTAATTGTATAGGGATTGTTTCTCTCTACAATTTCCTGTTTCACAATCTACCCTTTATGTCCGGGAAGGGTTCATAGTTTCATAGTTGTCGATTTTTGAAAGAAATCAGTACATGTATATTATTTCGTATATTATTCATTTTATTGATTTTATGGAAAGTACTGTTCATTAAAATGTTGTATCATATGTTATAGGGCTTGTTTCTCTCTACAATTTCCTGTTGTACAATGTACCGTTTGTGTCGGGGAAGGGATCATAGTTTCATTGTTGTCGATTTTCGAAAGAAATCAGTACATGTATATTATTTCGTATATTTTTCATTTTATTGATTTTATGGAAAGCACTGTTCATTAAAATGTTGTATCCTCCGTTATAGGGCTAGTTTCTCTCTACAATTTCCTGTCTCACAATGTACCGTTTGTGTCCGAGAAGGGTTCATAGTTGTCGATTTTCGAAAGTAATAATTAAAATAAATTAATTTCTTTCTGGGAGGGGTAATTACCCCCATTACCCCTCCTGTATATGCGCCCCTGGTTGTTAGACGCCATTTTTTTGGAGACAACGTATGTGTCACCGTCGACAATTTTAGCGATTTTTAATAACTTTTTGTGCGTAGTCATTGTTTAGTTTAGTGACCTTTGTATAAACTTTATTTCAATGGTAATTTGTTCAGTTTTCAAGTGTAAAAGCCGCAACGATAAGAAAGAGGCAGGAGTTACGTTTTCATAGCCAAATAAACAGTCTATTCCACCTTTTTAGCGTTTTCTCATTGAATCTGGTAATTATTATATTAATAAATTCTGTTATATGTATAAATATATTAAGTTCTATTACACAGAGTGTTTCAAAAAACATGTGCCATATTTCGTGGGGAGATTCCTCACGTAAAAATAAGATTTATTTTTCATATCAACATAGGTCCGATTCTGCTTTGTTTCGTAGCTACAGGGTGTTAAAATCTTAATAATCTTTCGATTTATTATAATTTTCTTCTAAGTACTTTTAGTGATTAGAATGACATTTTGAGGGTAAAACTTACTATAAGTGCTAAAAAAGTCTCCATAAATTGATCAGGGACGTACATATGGGTTATCACTAGAATATTTCTCAAAAAAAAACATGTGCGCCACTGACTTTTTTTTTTCTTTTAATATCAAAACTGTGTAGGCTGTTTAATGCCAATTAAAAGTTATTTCTTGATATTTTGTCGAATTCGGCCTCCTTGATAAAATAAACGCAATTCTATTAATCACAATTAATAAAATTCAAATAAAAATAAAATTAATAAACTATACAGGGTGGCGCATCTCATTCGCCTCTGTTGATTATACGAAAACGGAAAGATGTAGAAACAAAATTTCTTGTGGGTATATGTAGAGGGGCAATGTGCAAAATTTAAAATTATTTTCAAATGTACAGGATGTGTCAGAACTAAGATACATACCAAAGTTATATTTTTTCTTATGGAACACCCGGTATTTTTTTTCTGGATTCTTGGGCATAAAATAAGGTATTTATTATAAGGGTTTAAAATGTTTAAATGCTTGGTTTTTGAGATATTTAAATATATTTAAATATGCATGCTATAATAAAAAGTTTGTCAACACCCTGTACATTAATTTTCAGAGTTAATTCTTGTGCAAACCTTGAAGCCAGCGAAATAAACTTTAGTAAAAAATTTTATTGCTTCTTTAAATGTATACAGGGGTATCAAAAATTGCTTGTCTATTTTAAATATTTATTTTACATAAAAACTTCGTTATTTCAAATACAACAGTATGTATTTTTTAAAATAAGTCGAAGCAGATTTAAGTGCTCTTTCAAACTATATTAGGATTTCCTATACCTATCTGGCTCAGATTTTGTGATTTTTCAATAAAATGGCAATCAAGATGGCTGGTGGCGCCATGGCAATTTGCTAGTGACAGTTAGTAGCTATTTTCAAAATCGACATTAGTTATGGATTTGCTGCTCTTTTGTAGAGTGTATTTTATCATGAAAAATAAAGAAGTAATTCTTTGATTTATATTACGATGACTTGAAGATATATTGGATTTTCTATAAAATACCAATTAAAGCAAATTCATTTTTTTTTTCACCTACAACGACAGGTTTCAGCCTAATAGGTTTTTCATACCACACTATCAGCTCTGCGAAATAGGAAAAGTAGTTTTTCAAAGGAACGCTTCTCAAAAAAAATCCTATTTGGATATCTTTGAGCATAAACCCTTCAGGCCAACCAAGCTATTGGAAAAAATCGATATAACACCGACCCTTCTACATAAGGTTTCCATAAAGGCTTTTGGAAATTCCGGACAAGTGTCTATAGTTGTTCTACTTATAAATCTACTTATAAGCCCAACATATAATTTGTTTTGTACTGTTTACTAACGTATCTGAAGTGTGAGATTACATTTTAACAAGATGTTCCATTGGTTATGTCCGTTCTCTTTTAACAATTTATCATTATATATGTTTCACTCAAAATTTTCCAAGTATTTTGGCTATCTCGATTGTTTTTCGTTTTTTGTGGTTCCTGTTGTATCTTCTAAATGTTGGAGATAACAACAAATCCAAGTTCAATTGATTTTGATAAGCTAATTGCTCGGTTACCTATAAAAGGAACCAACAATGTAAACAGATTAGTTTCAAAAACATTAGTTACTCTGTTAAATAAGAACAAAAAAAAACCTATAAGAAAAAATGGCATTTAAACCAACTAGTTTTATGATTATTGGATTTCTCTTGGCAGTGTCTTGTATTCTGAGCATCCGAGCAGTCCCGAGTAAGTAATAAACAGTTTAAAATCAAAAGGATTCATTGAAAATATACTGGTCCTGTACGAAAAATGATCAGCTAAAAAATTTTCTCGATTTCGATATTTTTCAGCGAAGTGTAGCTAAATTATTTGACTTTTTAGCCTCATTTTACTAAAAATGTTAAAGTCGTCATCTGTCTATTAAACGAAGAAAAACAAAATGTTGATATTTTGACGAAAGTTTGAAACACCCTGTGGAATATTTTAACAAAATAATAAACCTAAAGTGCACTTAGTTATCAAGGTGAATCTCTTCTCAATAGTTTGGTTTTTGATTTATCTCAATAATTGTTTTATTTTTATTGGAGTTAACCGCTTTTGAAGATTATAGTAACAACCAATAACAATCTTAGCATTAAAAGCATGCTTTTGCTTTTGGTCCACTTCAACACACATTTATAAAATAGTGTTTATAGTTTTGTAATGTCACTGTCCTTACATTGAAGTTCTGACCCTGGATAAGGCTCAGCAGGTAGGCGGTGTCTTTCCCCTTGCTCCTCGGCAAAAAGACCGTGATGATCCCTTTAGGGATGTTTTCTCCCTTCACTGCTACCAGTTCCGACCCCTGCCAATTTTTAAGCTTAAGTGCAATTTCCACCAACCAATTCGCTGATTCTTGAGATACACAGTCTATGAGGATCATGCCCACCCAAAAGTGTATCCCCGCAAAACGCAACTGACCCACATTTTGTAGATCGTTGTGTTGCGATCTGATCGTCACTACTTCGTCCAGTATAGCCTCTTCTAGAGACGTTTGCTGGTCGGTGGTCAGAGCAACCTCTGGGAAATCATTGGCAGAACCGCCATTTTCACTTGTCCAGTATTAGCGGCAAAGCTGGTGATACGTCCCTGCTTGTCTCCCGGTGTTGGATGGCTTTCCATCCTGGCTTTTTTCTCTCCCTGCCGGAGAAGAGGTGAGAGGTTCTCGCTACCTCTCTTGCCCTTTGATGGAGATGATGAGTGTTTTCGCTTTTGCTTCTTCTGGAGCAGTCGGAGTCCTTCGTGGAGCAGTCGGAGGTATCTCCATGCTTCTGCTCCGTTAAGACCTACTCTCAGAGGATCGTCTAGCCCGCCTGGTTGACCCAGGCAGGGTAGACGAAACGGCAGCTTGTGTCGCTTATTGGGTCTAAAGGTACACTCCCGATCCTTACTAGAGGAGGTGGTAGCTTGTGTGCTACTTGTGGAAGCTGGCCTCACGCAAATGTCAGCCGCCTCTCCTGTAGTTCCCTTTGGGATTGGTCCCTTGAAACTTTCATTCATAATGTTCCCACTGTTACTAGGGGGTTTCCCCACAGCTTTACCGGTGGTGTTTTTATGATTTTTCGATCTCATAGTGTTCCCACGAGCAGCTAGGGATAGTCGGTCCACTTCTACGGAGCCCCGCATGTAGAAGTAAGGGGTAAATACAATGAGGTGCCCCCTGATGCCCTTTGACCTGGTCCCGCCATCGTAGGATTTAGGTTTTTGGTGAGGTTGTCTCCTCTTGGTCCAGACGGTTAAGCCAAGACCCCCCCACACCCTCTACCCGCGAGACATGACCACAGTCAGTAGAGAGTGCCTGATATGACGGACAGGGGTAGCCCCGTCCGGCATCGTTATATGTCTTGGTGCTATTCCCTGGCCACGACGAGTGAGATGCGCGTTAGAGCAAGCCTAGCGCTAGGGGGGATTCACCCCAGAACCTGACCAGGAGCTTCCACCAACGACAAGGTCTTGCATCTCCTAGGGGAAGCGGGCTGACTAACTGGAATATAAATTTCCCGCTGGGGATTCAGGTGGTAGCTCTGCTGTAAAAAATGTCAAGTTGCCGCATTTATTTATTTATTTCCTAACATTATCATTCGTTTTGACACTTTAGTTTTGTATTACGAGTTTTTGGTTTAAATGAATAATGAGTTGTGCTTAAGCTAAAAAAATTTTACTAGCAGACCTTGCAGTCTAACACTGTTCTTTTTAGAACCTCTTTTAGTGCGAAGTGTACAAGATAGCTTAATAGCCGTTGAAAAAAACTCATCGCAACCTTATTAGAATATTTTGAACGGGAAAGAGGTAGTAATCGCCCTTTACGTCCCGAAGTGCTGTTAAGGAGGAGAGTTTTTTTATGTAAATAGTAACTGTTTATACAGGGTGTCCCAGAAATAAGTGCAAATATTTTAAGGGGTGGTAGATCTCGATAAAAGAAAGATATTTTCTCTTTATCGTTTTTCAAATAAGTCCAAAATAACGGAGTTATTTTACTTTGAAAATTTCAAAAAAAATGATTTTTTGCTAAAATTTTGAGAACCACTGGATCTTCCTGGATTTTCTTTCTTGTAAATTTAATCTAATACCTATGTTGCCATATTATCAAGAAATTATATTTTTTAACTAAAAGCTAAAAAAAAATCCAAAAAATTTTTCAAAAAATTTCGAATTTTCAAAATTTTTTAAAAAAGTTGTATTATAAATGTTCCGAGAAAATGTCAATAAAAAACTCATTAGCGACTGTGTTCTGGAGATCCAAACATATTACCGGTTAAAAATAAAAGTCTGTGAATTTTGGACTCGACTGTACTAAACCTGTACCTAAATGATTTATTTTTTAAGAGTTCGTATTGAGTTTACCAACGCTTTATATTTTAATGTTTTTTTTAACAGTTTTCGCAAAAAAAAACTCATAGGCGTGTTTCTGGGGTTGAACTATTATACTACCAGTTAAAATATTTGCACTTATTTCTGGGACACCCTGTATAATTATAATTAATTTATTTTTGTTTTCTAAAATATTTTGATTAAAAGAAAATATGTAAAAGTGGGTAACGTTGTGCCGGTCAAGCTTAATCACGTGACTGAAAGTTTATTTCGTATGATCTATAGCTACGCATTGTTTAAAAAATGATGAAAATAGGTCCACTAGAACAAAATGTATTGATCTTTAAAATCCGAGTTAAATAATCGAGTAATCCATGAAAATTTCAACTGTCAAATACCTTTAAAATTTTCTTTATTATCACTGGTTTAAGTTTATTACAAATAAAATTGATATTGATATCAATTGTAGCTTGTCCCTCTCATGAAGATGGTACCCCGACATACCTAGAAGACCCTACAGATTGTTCATATTTCTACGAATGTAGTAACGGAAAGGCCCTCAGATTCCAGTGCGCAACCGGTACTTATTACGACACTAGCATAGACCGCTGCAATCGCGCCACCGAAGTCGACTGTGGTACCAGATCAACAACAGCCAGTGATGCCACTACAAGTCCTTCCTTTTAGACCTTCAGCGTGAACTACATCTTATTAAAAATCTTTAAATAAAATTTTTAAAATCTAAAAGCACTGTTTTTTTTATCTTAGTGTTATAATGACTCCCAAAACAAAAAAAAGTAATATCTTATATCATAGAATTTCAGTAGAAAATAAAATAAACCTCAATAATTACTGCAATAAATCTTTTTCTGACATTTTTGAACTAGCTGGCCTATATTGTGTAAAAAAAATGAAACGAATATCGCAAACCAAAAACCTAATATAGAGCTTTTTGGAAGCATAGGTCACCCTGTTTATGATTAAAAAAGTCATTAAATAATTCTGTACGCTTAGCAACCGGTCCCAACTATTGAGTGTAAAGGTACGTCCATGTGTGCACCAGTGCACCGGCTTTCCGCTTTCGGGCGCTCGGCTTACTTCGCGCAGCGCTTTGTGAAGCTGCGCCATTGAAGCACGTAGGAGACTAGAAGCACAGAATATCTAGCTACGCAAGCTTGCGTAGCTTGCGTAGCTAGATATTCTGTGCTAGAAGCTAGGAAGCCGCACTCCAATTTTGCTCCTTTGCTTCCGCGCATGCGCATGAGTTATACAAAATCGATCGGGTATTTCGCGTGCTATAAATACAAAAAACTCACACCAAAGACTAACCAACTGTTACGCTGCTGCCTACTAACCAGCTGTTACCAACAACTCTAAATAAATAAAAAAATACAAACAGTTTTAAAAAATAAAAACAGCTGTAAAAAAATAAAAAAGTTATATGTCTACCGAGGTTCGATCCACCGTCCTGTTGCACAAAAAGCGGCAGCCTCAACCACGGAGCTACACGCTGCTTTCGTAACCGAACTACACACACCGGAAAAATCTAGGGATATCATTTTATTAAAGTTAAAAATAAATGTTTTGAATAAACAACCACATATTTGTAGGCCGATTCTTTCCACTTCGATTGAAACGAAGTAGTCACACTAGTTATTTCTAAATTTGGGATATTTGCAGAAGTTTTTGTGCATTTTTTGTCAAATGTATAAAAAGCACCTAGCATCAATTGTTCGAATTTAACAGAGACGAAATGCTAAGGGCCATGGGTATGCTCGAAGCTGGAATGCGCCAAATCGACGTAGCTAGAGCATTAAATACAACGCAAAGTGTAATATCGCGATTAAGTGCACGCTACCGTGATAGTGGTGATGTTGCTGAAAGGCACACAGGGCGACATCGCATTACTAGCCCTCAGCAAGATAATTTTTTACAATTAAATGCTCGACGCCGACCGACTCTTATAGCACCAGAGCTTAGTTTAATTCTCCAGGAAACACATAATGTAACCGTTAGTCCTGACACTGTTCGCAATAGATTAAGAGAGGTCAACTTAAGAAGCAGACGCCCCTGGAGAGCTCAACCCTTAACGAGAGGAAATCGAGAGGTACGATATTTGTGGGCTCAAGATCATGTTTAGTGGCCGAATGAACAATGGGCCAATGTTCTCTTCACGGATGAGTCACGCTTTGAAATTCATCCGGATTCGAGAAGGCTTAGGGTATGGAGAGAACCGGGACATCTTATTCGGTTGGATCATGTTCAGGAAGTGCACCCTTAACAAGATGGAACAGTTATGGTCTGGGGAGGAGTCCAGTTAGGCCGAAAAACCGATCTCGTTTTTCTTGAAAGGTTTCTAACAGGAATCACATATCGTGATTTAATTCTTGAGCCTGTCGTGTTACCATATGCCAATGATTTTGGGAGAAACTTCATTCTCATGCATGACAATGCACGGCCTCATATAGCCAGAGTGGTAAGTGAGTTTACCAATGCTCATCAATTATACATCTTACCTTGGCCGGCTCAATCTCCTGACCGCAACCCCATCGAACACGTATGGGACGCGGTCCAAAGAAGAATTTTGAGAATGGGTATGCCTCGTGAAACTCGTAGGGATCTGGTTCGGGCCGTGAATGCAGCGTGGCAGGCTGTACCTCAAGAAGAGATCGACAACCTGATCAGGAGCATGGAGAGACGATGTAGGGCTCTAATGAACAGTAGAGGAGGCCATATCCTTTATTAAGTAAAAATGGTTTTATCCTTTTTTTTAATTCACAGTTTAGAATAAAAAAAATGTGTGTATTTTTTTGAGTTCAATAAAAATCAAGGTAAATTTGAAAAATTCGGTAAATTTCGCATTTTTATTTCCAATACGTCCTGTAAACTATTTGTTTATTTTAATTTTATTATATTAGAAATGCAAATAATAAAATTACTGACGATGGCTTCATAAAATTGTAGACTTTTCCGGTGTGTGTATATTGAAGTATTACTTCGCGCTCTGGCATTTCAATGCATGCGTGAAACAAAGGAGCAAAAGTGGAGTGCGGCTCTCTAGCTTCTATAACGTAGGGGCCGTCAACAACCGCTTACAGGGAGCGGGAATATCATTTGGCATCATGGAACCATCCCGTGGGGATCTATTATTTCTTTTTATTAGCTAGTGATAATGTTTATACTAAACTGACACAAAAAAGTACTACTCGCGTTCATGAAATTAATCTATTTCATTTTGAATTTGGTAAATATCACACGTTATATTCACAACTCACCGCTCACAATCAAAAATTTTACGAATATTTTCACATGGAGAAAGAAACGTTGAAGTATAATTCAAACAAAATTGAAAATCGTTTAAAAAATGCTGCAATTTTCAAAATAAATTGATGTACACAAAATGGTTGTGATTAAAATCGATTAATTTTTAATAATTTCGTAAGTAAATAGCTTGAACTGTGCTAAAGCATAACCTTAAGCCCACGGCTACACAGAAAGCGCTTTTAGCGTTTTGCGTTTTAGGCGTCTCAAGCGCTTTTTGCGATTTTACCTTTTTAAGCGTTTTTTTCGATTTGTGTCCGTTAAAAACAGGCAAAAGACGCGGCAGGTCTGCAGTTTCTATCAAGATGTCAATTAGTAACGTCGCAAGCTCGTGGATTCTCGGCCCGTTCAACAATCAATCCTGCGAGAAAGAGATAGGCGAGATCGGCGCGGTTAGCGTTGAAGAGACGAAGAAAAAAGATGCTGGAATTGACTTGTGGACGGGCCGGGGCATATATTCGGCGACAAACACAATCTACTGCTGGTGCATTTATTTAACGAATTTTAGTTTATATGTGTATAGTTTTTTTATGTTGTAGATACCTGTTGTAATTATAATATAATATAATAAATAATTATATGTAATTATATAATAGAATAGTAACTATATTACTAGTTGCTAACGCAATTTTAGGACATGATTTATGACACTTTTTGGAGTGAAACTTCTTTACGCGCGCTAGGAGTAAAAATTCAAGGCCGTGACATACGAGCTAGCGAGACGGCCCTGACACACGAGCTAGTTGTAACGAAATGTTTAACGGCTTAGAAATACATAGTGACGCGACGTGTATTTGGGAGCAGTCCACGTGTTTATCAAAAATATTGATATTTTAATACAATTCATCAAAGAATCAAATTATTACGTGCAAAAAACCATTTGTTACACGTAAAAAAACTATTTTACGCGAATAAAACTGTTATACATAAAAAAATATTTTTTACGCGTATAAAACTATTTTGTTACTGACAGAAAACAATTTTTACGCGTATAAAACTATCTGTTACGTGTAAAAATCTATTTGTTACACGTAAAAAGCTATTTTTTACGCGTCAAAAACTTATTGTATCTGGTAAAAAATCTTTATTACGCCAAAAAAATATTACGTGTAAAAAACTATTTGCTCGACTATTTGTTACACGTAAAAAAATAATTTTTACGCGTCAAAAACTTATTGTTTCTGGAAAAAAAATGGAGTAGGGTATATTAAGTTCGGGGAGCGAGGGAGTTGAATTGGTTGCAAAAGAGGGATAGCGATGATGAAACTGTTGAGCGGATGAAGCGGGAAAGCGACAAAAAGAAACAATAATTCATTTCGGTAAAAGCGGGTAAAAGCAGTCTAAGCCGGTTATTTTTACCGCTAGTGTGTCGCAATAAAACAAGAAGCGGGAAGCCAGTGCACTATGGAGTACCCTAAGCTTTTTTCTGCTCAGTCAGTAGCTTTGTCACTCGAATCGCGACCAATGATACATTCGAAGATAAGGTTGAAATGGAGGTGTCCAGTTAAATCGGACATAGTCTAAGGTCGGAGAGAAGCTTTACAGGGGTGGATGTGTCCAGCAACTCTACGATAAATTTACTGGACGTCCGGAGATGGCAGTCCGATCCAGAATTATTCCTGGGAAGCCAGAATTAAGTCTGGAGATAAATTTATTTACGAGAGCCGAAACAAAAAATAAAGGGATGTGTATTTTTTGTTTATCCTTTTTTTAGCGTTTTTTTCTAATGAGACAATTATATTTAGTTATATTTGGTAAATTGCCAATATACAGGGTGGTTCGAATTGTAATCTGAAAACACTGAGCTCATCATTGACAAAAATTAGATATGTTGACTAGATAGTTATTAGACTTACTAATACGGGGTATTGATCTAGCTACGTCCAAACACCGGTTTTCGATAGATCAGCGAAGTTAAGCGACGTTAGACTATGTGAGTGGATGGACGGGTCGCGCTGTTGTTCTATGGCAAGAATTTAAAATCTATTAGACACACACTGCCCATTCACGCCGGTTTGTGAATCTTGTGAGTAAGAGCGTTGATTGAAAGAACTGTATTATAATTAATTTATTTCCTTCAGTCAACGGTAAGAGCACAAATTACCTATAACAGATGCGAAAGAAAGCGACTGCATCGGAAACCGCTCGGCAAACCCGACACGCCTATTGAGTGGTGTAAATACACCAGTCGTTTAGTCCGGAAACTTATGCTGTGTCGTATTCGCTTGCTGGAATGACATAGTGCGTAGTTATATGTTTCTTTTTAAAAACGCGTGTAGAATTTTTGTTGAACTTTTGAACTGTTATTTCTAAGTTTTGGTAATTTGTATATCTTATTTAAAATGGGATGCAAATGTGTTTATTTATAAGGAAAAAAAAAGATATTTATAGTATAAAAAATTAATTTATTTAACAAAATTTAATTAAAAATGTGACAAAATAGTTACCTTTCTATTGGTTCTATCGGACTTTTTTCGACTATATAAATCTTTATTTGAAACTTTAATACATCAAATATTTTCAATCTAATAAATCATTTAATGATGTAAATAAGAGGAAATTTCTCACATGGGTGGTCAAATTTTATAGTTTTCATTATATCAAACAGCCTCTGAGAAAAGATTTCAACTCAAAATGCCTTTAATTATGTTTGACTACATCATTAAAAAGGGTCTTCAAATACATCAATGTGATATTTGTCTAAAATTTGCAAAAGAATCCGAATCTCTGGATAACTCGAAATTATTTACCCATTTAAAAGCCTTTGATCATGAAAGTGGAAAAATTTGTTCATTTTTTTTTGACGGGCTGGAAAAATTATTTATATTAAATTTTGATGAGTTTTGCACTGAATAAAACATTCAGAGGCTGTTTGATATAATGAAAACTATAGAATTTGACCACCCATGTGAGAAATTTCCTCTTATTTACATCATTAAATTATTTATTAGATTGAAAATATTTTATGCATTAAAGTTAGTACAAAAAATAAAGATTTATACAGTCGAAAAAAGTCCGATAGAACCAATAGAAATGTAACTATTTTGTCACGTCTTTAATTAAATTTTGTTAAATAAATTATTTTTTAAACTATAAATATCTTTTTTTTTCCTAATCTCCTACGAGCTGATATAATATGACGAGCAATCTATTAAATTACTGTGAGATTATACAGAAAAGTCCACAGACTTCGAGACATAGGAAAATCAAGTCCAGTTAGCGTGTGTCCAAATTTTGACAAGTTTTCAAAAATTACAGTTTTGTTTAGACTGACATTTAATTTCGCCTGACTTCTCGGTGAATGATTTTATGGGAGTACATACAATCTAAAATTTACGGCCATGAAGAAATTAAAAACTTGGAGCAGTTAAGACAGAAAATATTTAATGCCTTTGACACTGTCACCCCTGATATGTTATCCAATGTGTGGAGGGGATTTTATGATCATTTGGGTTATTGTTTAATGCAAGAGGGAGGCACTTTTGAACAATTTTTGTAATTTTTTAAATTTCATTATCCTGTTTTTTTACCGTTTACCCATTACCTACCTTGACGGACATGGGAAAACGGAGGTCCTTTTCAGGACCGCAAATATTCTGATTGAGAAAATTGGTAACTTTTTTTTGGATTAAAAAACAAAAGTTGTTAATATAATATCAATTTAAAAGGGTTTTAGTAGTTTTAATACACACTATGATATAAAATTTATTATTATTATAATGTACATTATTAATACTATTGTTCATTCGAAATGGCATTAAGGCCCAATTGCAACAATGATTTAAATTTTTCTTAAAGATAAGTAGAGCTTAGAATGGGCTGTATTTATATTTACTTTAATATTCACCTTAAATGAGGGAATTTGACTGATACAATTTTTGAATTTGAATTGTTTTTAATGATATTAACAATTTTAGTTCAATTTTTAATAAAATTTATTTAATATTAATAGAAATCCAAGGGATTTGAAACCTCTTTTAGCGATTTATAACATTCTCAAATGAATTACAGGTGCCCTTATTTTGAATGAAAATCACACAGCTTTTTTCATAGTCGCTGCAGTTGCTATAGCTATAAAAAACTAATTTTTTAAGGTGTGAAAATTGCGACACACGCTAAATGGACTTGATTTTTCGTATGTCTCGAAGTCTGTGGACCTTTTTGTATGCCTCGATAACATATTGGTGCAGATTATTTTCACCCAAACAAATAATAACCCAAACTATACATTGATGCGGATTTGTCTATGAACTCTTTCGGAAGGTCACAGAAACCTGAACGCGTAATTCGGTGTTCTTTCGCATCTGTTATAGGTAATTTGTGGTAGGAGTCAATTTAGATACTCGCCATGTCGATAGGCCATTGACAATGATATGGCTGAGGACTGCGGTTCGAATTACGCGTATACTAAGTATTTCCCATTCAGATTAGCCTTAGCAGCAAAACGTTAACTAAAAACACTTTACTTTCAGTTTTATCAGTTTTTCCAATATTTATCATAAATTTTTTAGTACACTAAACATATTTGATTTGTGAAAAAAATGATTGACACATATTTTGACAAACCTAAACCCAAAAATTTAATCTACATAGATTATTAGAGCTATCTTATTTACATAAAAAGTTCAATCAGACTAAATTGAACACAAATAGGTTATAAGAAAGGTGAATCAACAAAATATAAACGTTCGTAAACATGTGATAAACTGAGTATTTTTATCGCTAACAGCTTCTCAACGATTTGGATATCTTTCTGAAAGGTTAACAAACGGGATATACGAGGTGCGATCGCAATGAAACGATTAAATTTGTATTAAAATATAAAGTGTTGGTAAACTCAATACGAACTCTTGATAAATAAATCATATTTTTTGATGCACCGGATATACTAAAAAATAATTGTATTTTGTATATCTCAACCTTCCCTAAAAGTTCTTTATTTGAAATGTTTTATTATTCTCAAAACGAATGAAATCATGTAATCATGAACTTTTACTTTATGGCTCGACTCACTGTTTACAAACAACAATCAATCTATGCAACAATACCGGGTGCGTCTCAAAAGTGGCTCACCCCTATAACTTTTAAAAAACGAGACTTCATATGTTAGTATATGACATAAATTAGGATTGACGTATTCAATTCTTTTCGCTCACTTCCTGTTTCACCGGTAATAACTACAACTTTTGATTTTTAAATGGCACCCTCGGTATTTTTTACTTTATTCAATAGAAAATGGCACTCAGAATAGAATGAAATATCACATTTTAACTTTTGGCATTCTCGCTTAAAAAAAGTATTTAAATTTCAATCTAGAGTGCCATGGCTGTGTTAAAAACACTAATTTTTAATCAAGGAGCCTTGGAAAAATTGATTTGATCGTCTTATGTTTTTCGCGTCTTGTCCTGACCGGTTAAAAAATAAAGAATCGTATTTTTAATCATATCTCAATTTTTTCAAATGGAACGAGGGTGGCTAATTAGCATATCTGGAAAATCATTTTTTTTACGAATAACTAGGTACCACAAAGTATTTCGACTCAAATTATATGATCAAATCAAATATCGTATGATCGAAAAAAAAAACGGCGTCCGCTTGGCTTGGAAATAAACATCGATGACGTACCTCATATAATTTTACATGTAAAATGACAGCGATCTTTTTTTTTTTTTTCGATTATATTGTGTCAGCCATTTATATATTTATGAGATGAAACAAAAACCAAATGCTATTAATTACTGAATAGCCCTAAACAATTTTAAACGCACTGTTTAAGTTCCTTTTTAAAATCACATCATTTATCACAATAAATTACTTTTTGAAACGTCCACGTAGAAACCTATACCCTATTTATAAAACGACTGGCCTTGTGTTAAACTCGTTCAGTAAGTATTTACACGACATATCACTAGTTACATTCGTTTACTAATTCGGTTAGTACGATAAGCATTGTTAGTACCGATTTTATTATTTTTCCGTCAGATTTCTTGAATGTGCCATTAAAACACTAGGAAAAAATGAGTAACCACGATCCCCTGGATTCGGACTGCATCACCCTGACGAGATTCGTACTATCGGAACAGAAAAAAGTACCCCAAGCCACGGGAGAACTCACACAACTCCTCAACTCCATTCAAACAGCTGTCAAAGTTATTAGTAGCGCTGTCAGACGGGCGGGAATAACGCAATTGTAAGCCAAAACTTGTATTTTCTTCTGTAATCAAGGGTTATAAACAATTGTCTAATAAACTGTTGTCTGTTAAACGTTTTAAATTAAATGATATCTAATCGTTTGCCTTGTGCAACACAGACTGTGTTGCTTAGAAACAATAACAATAATAACATAATATTATATTTATAACCATAAGATTGTTTATAAAAATTTAATTTATACAGGGTGGTCCGAACTGTATTCCGGAAACTTCGGCAGCATATTCTGCAGATAAAAATAAGTAAAAAAGTTCGTATAAATATATGTTCTAAAATGCTTAGTTTCGGAGATACAGGGTGTAGAAGTTTCAATTTTATATCTATTTTTTCCAAATTATTTCTGAAGTAACGTCAATATTTGGATGAAAATTGGTGTCTTGAGGTTTTTTGACATGAGAAATTTGATTTTTATCTCAATATGACTCCTACTTGTAGGGGGCGCCACCTACATACTTTTTAACTGGTTTGAAGAGTAATAACTTTTCGTCCGTACCTGTATAAAACTATTAAGTAAAAAAATGTACATTTACGGCGTTTTTTACGTAAAAAAGGTCTCTTGGTAAAAATCGCTACGAGTAATAGTTCTCGAGATATTTGGAATCGAAATTATCGATACCTATTATCATTGACATAAATTAAACATGTCAACTAAATAGTTGTTAATAAAATTATATAAGGATTCTTGCCACTTAACTGCTGATATAGAAATTTAATTATACGCTGTGTTTGTCATAATGTGGATCAATCTGCTCTCACTACCGGTTTCGGAGCCCTACTCCATCATCAGGTGAGCTTGGGCAGATCCCTATTACTTTCGTTATTACTCTTCAAAACCGTTAAAACACATGTAGGTGGCGCCCCCTACAAATAGGAGTCACATTGACATCAAAATCAAATTTCACGTGTCAAAAAAACCCCAGATACCAATTTTCATCCAAATATTGACGTTACTTCAGAAATTATTTGGAAAAAGTCGAAATGAAAATGAAACTTCTACTAAACTTCCGGAATACAATTCGGACCACCCTGTATAGGTATAAAAGGTCATTTTTATTACGAATAGAACATATTTTTTTTTTCAAACGTCACAAAACGTCACAAATAATAATAAACCGAGTAATAAACAATTTCAAACCTTGCAAATAATATAAAAATATTTAAAACAGTATTTAAACCTTGTAAGTAATTATGCCAGGTGCGTCTCAAAAGTGGTTTACCCCTATAACTTTTTTATTTTTTCAGATAAAAAAAAACTAATTCTAGTATATGACATAAATTAGGATTGATAGACGTATTCAGTTGTTTTCGGTCACTTCCTGTTTCACCAGAAATGACTACAACTTTTGATTTTTAAATGGCACCCTTGGTATAATTTTGCTTTATTTGATTTTTTTTTGATAATATTTGCTAAGAATAATTTGGCACACACTTATTGGTATTTCGAGTCAAATTGTCGTTTGGTTTGGTTGTAAGAAATTATGCTTTTTTAAATAAAAACTAAAAAAATCATTTTTTTTTTCAAAACATTTTCAATTTTTTTTCGCAAAAAAAATCCTCATAGACGTGTTTCTGGGGTTGAAATATACCACCTCTAAACATATTTGCACTTATTTAAGACTCACCCTTTAGTATAGTTTTCTGATTACTCTATCTCAATTTTCAGGTTTGGTATTGCTGGTCAGACCAATGTACAGGGTGAAGAAGTAAAAAAACTGGACGTGCTTGCCAATGAACTATTCATTAATATGCTCAAGTCATCTTACACAGTAGCGTTGCTGATTTCTGAGGAAAATGAAACAGTAATAGAGGTAAATATAGCCTTGTAAAAAGTTGTAACACTATCAAACAAATTATAGTTATCTTTTCCATAGCAACTGTTAAAATTGCCTTATATCTATCAAAAATAGTAGATAAAATAGTACTTTAACCGCAAGGGTAGATTAAATGATACTTTAACAGCTAGGATGGGTTAAAAACTTTATTTCTTCTCGCACGTTTTTTAATTGCTTCCATTTTTGGAAATTTTTGTATTCCTTTTCGTTATAAACGGAAGTAGTTTGGATATGGCGTTTGTCGTCTCAGCCTGAATATCTGTTGGTAATTTACTTATTTCGTTTTAAGCCATTTCTGGCTCCAATTCAATCAGTAATCGACACGAAAGGGAATTAAAAAATATTGATTCAAAACTGACAACTAAAGAGACAGCTTTATTTATTTGTCAAATTACATAGAAACCAACGCCAACCCAGCACAATATTTTTTCTACTCGTAATAAATTCCTTGAAATAATAATTTCTGAATATTTTTTAAAAAGTAACTCGCTATGGAAAAAATATTGTTTTATACACGACGATAAAATTGCATTATCGTGTCCCGAAATTAATTCAGTCGCGATTTCATCGCTCGTGAATTAATCTATTCGGTCGACGATAAAATACCAGTATATCGTCTTGTATAAAAATAGTTATTTTGTATACAAATACACACACCGGAAAAGTCTAGGGATATTACAATTTTATCCAGGCATCGTCAGTAATTTTATTATTTGCATTTCTGATATAATAAAATTAAAATAAACAAATATTTTACAGGACGTATTGGAAATAAAAATGCGAAATTTACCGAATTTTTCAAATTTACCTTGATTTTTATTGAACTCAAAAAAATACACACTTTTTTTTTATTCTAAACTGTGAATTAAAAGAAAAAGATAAAACCATTTTTACTTAATAAAGGGTATGACCTCCTCTACTGTTCATTACAGCCCTACATCGTCTCTCCATGCTCCTGATCGGGTTGTCGATCTCTTCTTGAGGTACAGCCTGCCACGCTGCATTCACGGCCCGAACCAGATCCCTACGAGTTTCACGAGGCATACCCATTCTCAAAATTCTTCTTTGGACCGCGTCCCATACGTGCTCGATGAGGTTGAGGTCAGGAGATTGTGCCGGCCAGGGTAAGATGTTTAATTGATGAGCATTGATAAACTCACTTACCACTCTGGCTGTATGAGGCCGTGCATTGTCATGCATGAAAATGAAGTTTCTCCCAAAATCATTAGCATAGGTCATAGGTAACAGGACAGGCTCAAGAATTAAATCACGATATGTGATTCCTGTTAGAAACCTTTCAAGAAAAACGAGATCGGTTTTTCGGCCTAACTGGACTCCTCCCAAGACCATAACTGTTCCACCTTGATAAGGGTGCACTTCCTGAACATGATCTAACCGAATAAGATTTCCCGGTTCTCTCCATACCCTAAGTCTTTTCGAATCCGGATGAATTCCAAAGCGTGACTCATCCGTGAAGAGAACATTGGCCCATTGTTCATTCGACCACTGAACATGATCTTGAGCCCACAAATATCGTACTTCTCGATTTCCTCTCGTTAAGGGTTGAGCTCTCCAGGGGCGTCTACTTCTTAAGTTGACCTCTCTTAATCTATTGTGAACAGTGTCAGGACTAACGGTTACATTATGTGTTTCCTGGAGAATTAAACTAAGCTCTGGTGCTGTAAGAGTCGGTCGGCGTCGATCATTTAATTGTAAAAAATGATCTTCCTGAGGGGTAGTAATGCGATGTCGCCCTGTGTGCCTTTCTGCAACATCACCACTTTCACGGTAGCGTGCACTTAATCGCGATATTACACCTTGCCTTGTATTTAATGCTCTAGCTACGTTGATTTGGCGCATTCCAGCTTCGAGCATACCCATGGCCCTTAGCATTTCGTCTCTGTTAAGATGTCTACGCTCCATAATGTAGTTTAATACTAAACAGAGTTATTTGAATGAATTCTGGCCAGTTATCATAAAAAACATAGCCAGTACAGGTTAAATTCGAACAATTGATGGTAGGTGCTTTTTATACATTTGACAAAAAATGCACAAACACTTCTGCAAATATCCCAAATTTAGAAATAACTAGTGTGACTACTTCGTTTCAATCGAAGTAGAAAGAATCGGCCTACAAATATGTGGTTGTTTATTCAAAACATTTATTTTTAACTTTAATAAAATGATATCCCTAGATTTTTCCGGTGTGTGTAGTTATACACCACTTGACACTAATGTTTAGTTGTTTCAATATAAAACACTATACAGTTGCTTTAAAAAAATTATTCCGTTTCCCTGACACAGGTTGATCTAGAAAGACGTGGAAAATACATAGTAGCCTTTGATCCCCTGGATGGATCTTCCAACATTGACTGTCTGGTGTCTATTGGTTCCATCTTCGCCATTATGAAGAAAGAAGACAACAGCATACCTACTCTTAAGGATGCGTTACAACCAGGCACCAAAGTGGTTGCCGCTGGTTACGCACTATATGGTAGTGCTACCATGATGGTGCTGTCACTGGGAAGCAGTGTCAACGGGTTTATGTTGGATCCAACTATTGGGGAATTCGTATTGACTGATAGGGATATGAGAATACCCAACAGGTATAAAAATATTTATTTTCTGTATTAGTTCAAGTTTCTTAAACAATTTTTTCGATATTTGACAAATACTTAATGCTTCTTATTTCTGTTTTTAGGGTTCCGTAGCATATACATAAGATTTTTCTTTTAATTTTTATTACTAAAAGAAACATTAGTCGTTACCTGCAATATAAATTAAGCACTATCGTAATGATTATAGTGTTTTTCAATCAATATTTACTCTACGTTAAACTGTTTAATAATGTACCGTATGATCGAATAAAAACGGCGTCAGCGATGGCTATGAAATGAAGATCGCTGTCATTTTATATGTAATACTAGCGTGTACCAGCGACTTCGTTCGCGTCGAATTAATCATTTGTAATGGTGATGATAAAGCAAAGCAAGAATTTTCCTTAACATACAAACTGAGAAAAAACAGCATGAGAAAAAACAAAATGGCGATATTATTATATAACTTGGTAATATTTGAGGGATAGTTTCATCTCGTTGGAATTTGACTTTCGAAAAATCCGTTTGCCACAAATAAGCTTTTTACGTCAAGCAGTTTAAGCAGAATCGTGGTTAATCAATTACCCAACTTTTTGAAACACCCTGTATGATTTTTTTAAAAATTTCAAAATATGTAAAAAAACCAAATAAATTATGCATGTCCAAGCGTTTTTTAAATAACAAATATTGTAATATTTGAGGGGCGTTTTCACCCCCTTGAAATGTGAGATTCGTGAAACCCCTCCTTATCGAACCTCTACACCCCACAGTTAATCCGTTTGCCAAAAATCAGCTTTAAACGTCAAGCAGTTCAAGCAGAATCGTGATTATTCAAGGGTCATATTTTATGAAACACCCTGTATAAATTTATAAAAAATCTTAAAACATGTAAAACAACAAAATAAAATATAAGTGTTTAAGAGTTTTTTTCCGAAAAACTCACCGGTTTTTAAATAAAAAATATTTTAATATTTGAGGGATAGTTTCACCCCCTTAGAATTCGAGTTTCGAAAAATCCCTTATTCTTATCGAACCTCTACACCCTAAAGTCAATCTGTTTTCCAAAAATCAGCTTTTTACGTCAAGCGCTTTAAGCAGGATCGTGATTAATCAATGACCAGATTTTTCGAAACACCCTGTACACATTTTTAAAAAAAGCTTAAAATATGTAAAAAAACAAAATAAAATATACGTGTTTAAGCGTTTTTCGGAAAGATGACCGTTTTTTAAATAAAAAATATTGTAATATTTGAGGGGTGGTTTCACCCTCTTGGAACTGGAATTTCGAAAAATCCCTTCTTATCGAACCTCTACACCCTAGAATCAACCTGTATGCCAAAATTGAGCTTCTTACGTTGAGTGGTTTGAGCAGGATCGTGATTAATCAGTATGTCAGTCACTTAAGGATTTTATATATTAGTATAGATTATATGGGAAATGTCATCAATCGTCATTTCATAGTCATCGCTGACGCCGTTTTTATTCGATCATACGGTATAAGTTAGATATAAACGGTATTCATTCGTAATATAAAATACAGAGTGCTTAAAATAGTAGAGAAAAATACAAAATCCAGTTTAGACTCTCCCTGTATATTGCTTTTCAGAATTAATTCTTGCTCTGACTTTTAAGCGAAAGAAATAAACTTTACTGAAGAATTTAATTGCTTCGTTTAATATATACAGGGGTATCAAAAATTGCTGGTCGATTTTAAATATTTATTTTACAGAAAAAATTCGTTATTTCAAATACAACACCCTGTATTTTTTTAAATAGATCGAAGCAGATTCAAATGCTCTTTCAAACTATATTACCGTTTCCTATACCTATCTAGCTCAGATTTCGAATAAAGAGCAATTTTTCAATAAAATGACAAGCAACAGTGCTAGTGTTGTCATGGCAAGTTTCTAGTGACAGTTAGTAGCTATTTTCAAAATCGAAATTAGTTTATGGACTTATTTAAATAAGTGGAATCGGATCCACATGTTGTTATAAACAATAAATTTTATTTTTACGTTTACTTTATTACCCACATGTTTTTTGAAACACTCTGAATATGCGTATATTAAAAACAAATGGTATGTGGTGTGTTTCTCTAATCTTGAAGAGGACAATTTACTAATTACACTTAAAAAGGATCAATAATTTAACAAATTCAAGTCTCATTCCATAATAGAAAAAATTATGAGACGCATTTCTTTAAAAAAGTAGATGTGCTTAAATATTTCTCGAATTTAATTGTATTTCTATTTTCTATTACAGAGGTAAAATATATGCAATAAATGAAGGATACACTCATCAATGGGAACCAGCAATAAAGGAATACGTGCAAAATAAGAAAGACCCATCAAAGGGCAAGACTTACAACGCAAGGTACGTTGGTTCCATGGTTGCTGATGTCCACAGAACCATCAAATATGGAGGTATATTTATTTACCCTGCCACTACATCGTCTCCCAAAGGAAAGGTAACAGTTTAAAAAATATTTCATTTATAATAACTAAAAATCTTGGAATTACTAATAATTATTATTAGCTTTAATTTATCTAAAAGTTTCTATGCTTAAAAGTGTTTCTTTTCTACAGCTTCGCTTACTCTATGAATGCATCCCTATGGCACATATAGTTCAAACAGCTGGAGGATCAGCATCAAATGGAAAAATACCAATTTTGGAAATTCAGCCACAAGCAATACATGAAAGATCACCCATATTTTTAGGCTCTAAAGAAGATGTGGAGGAAATACTAGAAATAATTAAAAAACATGAAAAATCATAGACTCCCCGATAGATAAATAAAAGACTGGAATTAGAATTTAATATTTAATGTTAGAACAAAAAATTTTTAAAAACATATATTTGTTATTGACTTTAATGTAATTAATTGAAAAACTTGAAAAGAATCCATCTAGATGGAAAGGAAATACTGCCATCACAGGAAGTGAAATATCTGGGAATAACCCTGGATAGTAAACTTCTCTGGAACAGGCATATTAAGAACATTACCAGCAAAGCCACAAAGGCTCTCATTATATGCAGAAGACTGGCGGGAAATAGGTGGGGCTGCGTCCCTAACATTTTGTGCTGGGTGTATACCATGATAGTAAGACCCATGATTACTTATGGAGCAGTTGCTTGGTATACAAAACTAGAGCAACGTACAGCAAGGCAAAACCTGTGCAAAGTACAGAGACTGGCATGTATCTGCATCACAGGTGCCATGAGAACATGTCCAACAGCACTGCATATTGTCGTCGGTAGTTGTGCCAATGCGACAATGATTAGAATGGTATTGTATCACAAAATCATAAATATTTAAAAAAGTTTAAAGTGGTAAACGCGGTAAACCGTAACCCTTAATCAAATTCACCTTTATTTTAATCGTAGAAACTAAAAATCTAATAATATACAGGGTGATATTTAAAAAACTAAAACTTTGATAGTTTTTCTTTATTTGGGACACTCTGTACGTTTTGAAAATAATTTTGAATTGTAGCTTTAGTAGTCCTTCAACAATCTTCTAAAAATCGAATCATTTGGCTATTAATACTCCGTGAAATAAAGCATTAAAATTGTTATTGTATTATCACAAAATCATAAATATTTAAAAAACGGCAAGTTTAAAGTGGTAAACGCGGTAAACCGTAACCCTTAATCAAATTCACCTTGATTTTAACGGTAGAAACTAATAATCTAATAATATACAGGGTGATATTTAAAAAAAATAAAACTTCGATAGTTTTTCTTTATTTGGGACACTCTGTACTTTTTGAAAATAATTTTGAATTGTAGCTTTAGTAGTCTTTCAACAATTTTCTAAAAATCCAATCATTTGGCTACAATACCTCGTGTCGAATGATTAGAATGGTTACTGACGGAAACAGTACTGGGAGAATTTTCAGGTCAGGGGCTTGGAACACCCTCAAAAAGAAAATTTCACTTCTCCTTCAACTCCCAGTGGATGACATACCAAGAATTTACAACTTTGAGAAACACCTCACTGTAGTATTGAGTAATAAAAAGGATTGGAAGAAAGAAACGCTTACTCAGCATATAAAAGACCATACCATCACGTGGTATACTGATGCTTCCAAAACTAAAGCAGGGACAGGGATAGGAGTATTTGGGCCGAAAACTGAATAATCCGAACCAATGGGCACCTACCCCAGTATCCTTCAGGCAGAAATTTGCGCTATCGAAAGATGCGTACAATTTATCTTAGATAGGAACTATCGAAAACAGGAAATTGCCATTCTATCCGATAGTCAAGCAGCACTTAACGTGATCAACTCAGTAACCATCAATTCGAAGTTGGTCAAAGAATGCCTAGAGAAGCTCAACAAGTTAGGCAAAGAAAATAAAGTCCTCATACTCTGGGTGCCTGCTCACCAAGGGATGGAAGGCAATGAAAAAGCAAATGATCTAGCTAGAAAAGGAGCGAACACTCCACTAACTGAACCAGAACCGTTCTGTTTTCCAAACGGGAACCAACTGAAAGCGGAACTGAAGAATCTGGAAGACTCCATCCGTAACTTGGAATGGGTGTCCTCTAACGGTCTAAGACACTCGAAAAAGTTCCTTAGAACTTATGACCGAGAAAAATCAAAGGTTTTCCTTGATTTTAGTAAAAACAATCTTCGGATTGTCACGGGGTTTCTAACAGGACACTGTCTCCTCAACGAACACCTCAGTAAGCTGAAACTGAGAAACAACGGCGAATGCAGATTTTGTGGGGAAAATGGGGAACACCAGAACACCTTATCACTGAGTGCGCCGAGATGACGACCATTCGTGCCATGAACCTTGGTACGTCTGATGTCGAGGATGGAGAGCTGGCCTCTGTGGAGCCGTCTCAGATACTGGCTTTTCTTAAAGCACTGAGACTGTATGATGAGTTATACCTCGTTATAACTCACGAAAGGGGAACACACAATAGATCTATAAGGTCGCGGTGATTAACTCCCCTCCTAAACATTCTACATTAATGTAATAAAAAATAAAAGAAATTTTTAGCATATAAAAAATATAATTTATTAAGCAAAAAACATTTATTTACAATAATGGTACAGCTAACATATTATCACTTTCTGAAGCTGTTACATCCAACACAAGCTTCAATTCCTCAAACAAATGGTTCATATGTTCATCCGATCCTTCTAATTGTGACAAGACATCAGAATATTTCTTAGAAAGCTGCTCTATAGTTTTCAGAGTCGTCCCAATAAAACTTTTGGTTGGTTCGCATAGTTCCAATGATCTTTTTTCCAACAATACTGACAATCCACGAAAAAATTGTATTAAATCCAGCTGACGAGTGTTCTGAAGAATGTGTTCAATATCTTTAGGCACTTGCAATGAATCTTCATTGTGTTCCAGTAATAAATCTGTACCGCTGAGGCATTTTAACAGTTGCTCACAATGAGAAAAAAGGTTTTTCATTTCAACAATTTTCTGAACTTCGGCTTTAATCACAAGTAATTTTTCTTCCAGACTTTCCGAAGAAGGATATGAAGGATGTTTCAAATCAAAATCAGTTTGAATAGTTTTGAAATTCTCTTGAGCTAAATGTATATCTTTGTTCAACTTTGTTAAGGATTTTGTAATTTCTTCACCTTTGTTTTTCATCCCTTCGAATTTTTCATCAAAGTTTTTTATAATTTCCTTAGATTCACTCTCGATGTTTGATACCAAAGTACTCAAGTGTTTTAATTGTGTTTTAACCATGCCGGGAAACACTTTATTATTTGGTTTTATAGGATATAATAACCCTGTCAGATCGGAATTTTCAAGATGTTTATATATCGCGAACTGAGATACTTTCAACATGAATTTAGCAAACCGATATCCACCAGGTGATATAAGAGTCGAAGCCTGACACGTAGGTATATGGGCATAGGGATATATTGAATTTATTTCGTTAATATAAGCGATAACTTCATTACGAAACCTTACTTCGCATTTTACGTCGTGAATGGGCCAGCTTGTGAGTCTCTGTTTAGTGATTTCCGGGTGTATACTATTTAAAAGATAGTGAATCACTTGAAAGAATGCGGCTTTGTTGTTCTTCACAAACATATCCTTACGAAACACCGCATCGAAATCCTTGCTAGTCGGGTAAAAATGCGATAAAAGCACTAAGTTGTTGTATAGGTTTTCATGAACTTTATGTTCCATTTCCTTGTGTTGCTTAAATAGGTCCATAGTGTTTGTTTTAATCTAAAATAACACGTTATTGGCATAGATCTAAAATTTTATTTAAACCTTACCTAAACAAGCTTTATACCCTAAAATAATTAAACACTCTAAAATTAAAGACAATTTATAAATAATTAAACAATATCATTAAACTTTCGAGCAGTTTTTTTTAATGTTATGAAATTTAAAAGTGACATTTAAAAACGTTTTTCATTGACAATTGGCTATCTTTTTCTAATGCTATATGAAATGAGACAGAAAATAAAATTGACGCGACATCTGTATTATAGAGGCTGTACTAATACTAATGTTGCCCTCTATGAAAGATTGTCTAAAGAGAGGTGATTATTTAGTTGCTTCCTGCATAAATTCATTTTACAGTTTCCTATAAAATTAATTTATATTAAAAACAAACTTACATTTAAATAAAGTGACAAAATAACTAGAAATATATTTGTAAAATTTGTATTTAAGTAATTTAATAATTATATCTCTATTTAGAGTAAATTATTGGAATAAAATACATTTTCTCGATAGTGGCGTCATCTATGGGAATGGAACAGTAGTGAAGGAAAGATTATGTGACATCTATACGACACCGCTGTAAGGTAGGCTATATAGATTTCTATATCAATAGAAATAATTTTATGAATTCCTATTAATAAAATTGATAAAATCTCATATAAAATAAAATCAAATTCCACTCAAACAGAAAGAAAACAATGTTTTATTTCAAGAAATTGACGTGATATATAAATAAAAATGGAAAGACCTATGCAATTACCATATCCTTCGCTCTATACAATCCATTCCTGTTTCAAATGCAAAAAACACAACCCGTTGCCGCCGTTTTTCTGTCCGCTGAACATCACCCCGACCAGAGACGGTAAGTTTGACGCAGAGTGCACTTTGGACACCCACTTATCGATAGTTTTAAATATTTTCTCCTTGTTCGAGCTGCTCTCGTCAATCTTGTCACTGGCGATCCTCAAATGAGCGATGTTTAATTGATGCTCGTTGATCGTGGAGCACAAATGTTCCACCACCTGTTTATTCGAATCCTTCCTCGTGCAATTAATGTTTTTCAACGGTTTCGAAGTGTCCTTATCGATATAATATCGATATTTATTAGCTATATCGTCCACGGCAACGATATTAGCGGTATTTCCGCTTTTGGTGCACTGTTTTAGCATGCTGGTTGCATAATTGGCGGTTCCCATGTCTGGATAGGCCCTCTGTCGGCTACGGACCGAACTCATGACCGCGTCGCCGAAAAATAAGTGTTTTCCAAGCTTTAATTGGGCTAGTTTCATACAAGCCAAACTGTCTTCGGAACTGCAATGGCCTTGGTGGCCAGCCTGGATTTTCTCGTCTAGGAATTCTCTAGCCAAGGTTTGCAGTTTCGTTTTTCTGATTCTGTCGCCGGTTATGTTATAGATCACACTGAAAAACATAATTTTTTTATATACTTTCCCCAAATATTTCATATACAAAGTTATTCACCTCATTCGACACAGAGTATTGTAGCCAAATAATTGGATTTTTAGAAATAGTGAGTGATGGGATCCTTGGAGGACTACTTAAAACTACAATTTAAAATTATTTTCATGAGATACAGAGTGTCCTAAATAAATAAAAAATATCTAAGTTATATTTTTTTAAATGGAAAACCCTATACACCTAAATAATATACCCTGTATATTATTACATTTCTAGTTTCTACAATTAAAATAAAGGTAGATTTAATTAAGGTTTACCGTTTTTTTTAATCTTAATGTTTTTTAAATATTTACGATTTTGTGAAAATACAGTAAAAATTTTAATGCTTCATTTCTCTAGACGAATTTAAGTTTTTAAAACCAAATACTGTCCTGAAATTTTTGTATTTACTAAATTTTGTGTTGCAATAATCAAAATAATACTACCTTATACAGAGTGTCCAAAAATGAATTTTGAATATTACTAGTTTAAACGGCAATTACTTGTTTAATTTAAATGGAACATCCTGTATATTTTACAAGAATCAGATGCAGGGTTTAATTGTATTATACCATTTTTTACCTATCTCTTCATCGCTTATTTATAACTTATAACAGAGACGTTCACATTCATAACTTATTATTATATTGATTTCTGAAATTCTTTTCAAATTCACATTTACTTAGAATAATTTATTAACTAACACAATTAAGTATGTAATTAATTAATATTTGGGCGGAAATAATGGTGGTGTATTTAATTAGTATACCCTTTTACAAACATTTAAATAGTTTTCTGTTTATAAACAAGGGGGCTAGTAATATTATCGGTTTTAGCACCTGTACAGGGTGGGTCAAATTCGACGCTTTTAAATGGAAACATCCTTTTCTATAAGAGATGAGACGAAAACGAAAACTAATATCGGTGTCTGGAGCTCAATTTTCATCAAAAACATGATGGTGAAAACCGCACATCAATATCTGTTACCGTTTCGGAGTTACGGGGTGTTTTTTTCAAAAATATGCATTAAAATACAAAAAAATGAATTTTGTATGTGTATTAGACAGTGTGGTAAAGAGTAACACCTTATAAATTTTATTTCATTTTTGGACAAATGCTTATTTACAGGGTGGCCCATCGAAAATGTTCCGCAAGGCATAACAGCCAGGGTATTTTTTTTTTCGAAAAATCCAAAAATACGTCAATTCTGTTTGTGAGGGGGACAAGTTTTGCCCCCAAAATGATTGCAAAATCTTCAACCCTCTAAGCGGGGGTGTCATCCCCCAACTTTTTTCAAATGGGAAGGGGGGTCAAGTGGCGTCGCAATGAAAAGGGCCTTCTATTCTCTATATTTCCCCGCCTCATTTTTAAAAATCGGTCGAGTCGTTTTGAAAATATGAAAGTCTGAAATTTGAAAAGTATTTTTTGCAAAAAACGCATAAATTGAATTAATTAAAAAAAACTTATCTTATTAATAAAGAAAATGCTGAAAATGTTGCCCGTCAACCTCCATACAGTAATACAAATTATTTTCAACCCGTTCTAGAACATTCTGAA
Organism: Sitophilus oryzae; assembly: GCF_002938485.1. Taxonomy (NCBI): domain Eukaryota; kingdom Metazoa; phylum Arthropoda; class Insecta; order Coleoptera; family Curculionidae; genus Sitophilus; species Sitophilus oryzae. Next base: position 1,252,478 of record NW_022147047.1, on the reverse strand, counting down.
GAACTTGCGGAGTCACTTCGCAACAAACATCAATAATTCGTCTCCGCAGGTCTTCTAATGAGGCGGGTGGAGTGCTATACACTTTACTTTTTATGTGTCTCCATAGAAAAAAGTTTATAGGAGTCAAGTCGGGTGACCGGGGAGGCCACTCAATTGCACCCCTTCGTCCTATCCACCGAACGGGAAAGTTATTGTTTAAATAATTACGCACATTTTGAGAGTAATGTGGAGGTGCACCGTCTTGTTGAAATATTAGTTCCGCTTCAACGTATCCAGGATTGTTCTCTATGATGTCAGTTAGGGCTGGGTCGATGGTATTTTCCAGTAAATCCAAGTACATATCACCTGTTAGATTTCCAGGAAGAAAAAAAGGATTCACAATAGAATTTCTAAAAATACCAAACCACACGTTCAATTTCTTAGGGTTTCGTATGTGCACCTCGTGAAAAACCCTGGGGTTGCCCTCAGCCCAGTACCGGCAGTTGTGCCGATTAACTACACCTTTCAAAAAGAAAGTACACTCTACCTAACCTGATCGTTCAATCTTGTGACAAGTGAAAAAATGCGTAGACATCTAGAAATAATAAGAAAAAACAGCAAATTGGTCAAAGGAATTTATCCTTATCATTTACTCTGATAAATGTTTAAATAAACTTTTCAAATTTCAATCCTTCATATTTTCTCAATGACTCGACCGATTTTCAAAAACGAAGGGGAAAGTATAGAGAATAGAAAGCCCTTTTCAAAGCGGTACCACTTGACCCCCCTTCCCATTTGAAAAAAATTGGGGGATGACACCCCCGCTTAGAGGGTTGAAGATTTTGCAATCATTTTTGGGGCAAAAATTGTCCCCCTCACAAACAAAATTGACGTGTTTTTGAATTTTCTGGAAAAAAATTACCCTGGCTGTTATGCCTTGCGGAACGTTTTCGATGGGCCACCCTGTATAACAATAGTCTGTTACAAAGATTTGAATAGTTTTCTTTTTATAAACAAAGGGGCTAGTAATATTATCGGTTTTAGCACCTCTACATTTTGTATATTTGTTGCGTTAAAAAAAAATCTAAAATGTCAATATTCTATGGGTATATTAAAATGAGGTCTAAATTATAAGAAAATGCATTTTCTATGAAAACTTGAAGACATAGTTGAAAATGTTATAATACAATTTCATAGACAATTAAATTGTGCATCTGATTCACGTAAAATATACAGGGTGTTTGATTTAAATTAAACAAGTTATTGCTGTTAAAACTAGTAATTATTTAATACAAATTTTTAGGCACTCTATATAAGGTAGTATTATTTTTATTACTGCAACACAAAATTTAGGAAATCGAAAAGTCCAATTCGGACTATAGTATGACTTTTTTTGAAACTTTAGTTTGGGAGATATAAATTTAATCGGACCTCTTAAAAAAAAATTTTCAGAAACTCTATGAGATAAGAGTTTACCAAAAATGTTTTTTATACCTACTACTGGGTAAATGAATTTGTAGATATAGTATGACTTTTTTGGAAACTTTAGTACAATATTAGGTTTTAAAAACTTAAATGAAGCATTAAAATTTAAAATTGTTACTGCATTTTCAAATAATTAAAAAAAAAACGGTAAATTTAAAGTGCGGTAACCCTTGATCAAATTTACCTTTATTTTCATTGTAGAAACTATAAATGTAATAATACACAGAGTGTTATATTTATAAAAAATACATCTTTGATATTTTTTATTTGTTTAGGACACTCTGTACCTTTTGAAAATAATTTTAAATTGTAGCTTTACTAGTCCCCCAACAATCCCATTAATCACAATGTCTAAAAATCTAATCATTTGGCTACAAGACTGCGTGTCGAATGAGGTAAATACCCCGTAAAAAATAATTTGCAGGCGCATTCACCATTTTGTCAAGACAAAAAATTCAAAACTCTCACCTTGTATCTATAACATATGGGTGCATCATTTTCAAGGCATGTAAATCGTTGGACAGAGACTGTCCAACTAAAATAGCATCGTCCGGTATCAGTTCACTTAACTCATCTTGCACGTCCCTCAATTTTTTCGTTACATTTCTCAACATTTTTGAATTTATACCAGAAAACCTCGTTAAATAATCAACGATCTTGTTTTCCGGCTTTACTAGACTATCGTATTTTTAAAAGAATTATACTTAAACCATTAAATTTTACGTAAAAAGGTGCTTAGGAAATGTTTTCATAAAAATACAAAATTTTCCATAGCAAAAAAGTTACAGCGATTTATTAAAAATGCATATTTTAGAACAACACCCCGTAACTCCGAAACGGTAACAGACATCGATATGCGGTTTTCACCATCATGTTTTTGACAAAAATTGAGCTCCAACACACATTCCATGGGTATATTGATAAATAAATTATAAAAAAATGCATTTTCAAGAAAACTTACAAGATAGGTAAAAATGGTATAATATAATTTCATAGATAATTAAATTGGGCATCTGATTGATGTAAAATATAGAGGGTGTTCCATTTAAATTACACAAGTTATTGCCATTTAAAGCTAGTAATTATTTAATGAAATTTTTTAGACACAAAATTTAGCAAACAGAAAAACTCCAGTACAATATTTGGTTTTAAAAACTCAAATATGCCTAGAGAAATAAAGCATTAAAATTGTTATTGTATCACAAAATCATAAATATTTAAAAAACGGTAAGTTTAAAGTGGTAAACGCGGTAAACCGTAACCCTTAATCAAATTCACCTTTATTTTAATCGTAGAAACTAAAAATCTAATAATATACAGGGTGATATTTAAAAAACTAAAACTTTGATAGTTTTTCTTTATTTGGGACATTCTGTACGTTTTGAAAATAATTTTGAATTGTAGCTTTAGTAGTCTTTCAACAATTTTCTAAAAATCCAATCATTTGGCTACAATACCTCGTGTCGAATGAGGTGAATACCCCTCATATAAAAATAATTTGCAGGCGCATTCACCATTTTATCAAGACAAAAAATTCAAAATTCTCACCTTGTATCAATAACATATGGATGCATCATTTTTAAGGCATGTAAATCGTTAGACAAAGACTGTCCAACCAAAATAGCATCGTCCGGTATCAGTTCACTTAACTCATCTTGCACGTCCCTCAATTTTTTCGTTACATTTCTCAACATTTTTGAATTTATACCAGAAAACCTCGTTAAATAATCAACGATCTTGTTTTCCGGCTTTACTAGACTATCGTATATGACCTCGTGTTTTTCGTTGACAACTGATACCCTGGTTAATTCCAAATCGCCTAAAATATATTAATAAATCCATTTACAGTTTTTTTTTTAATAAAAACTCTTTCACCATTTTGTCAATAGAAAAATCCAAAAACGCTCAGAAAATAAAAAACGTATGTACATACCTGTTTCAGTTTTACACATTTCACAATCGATAGCTATCAGTGGACTATGAGGACTAACATGTTTATATTTCTTTTTTGTCAGTCTATAACCAGAATATTTTCTTTCTGCCAAACCTTTAATGGGCAAAGGAAAATTTTCTTCAATCATTTGCCAGCCAGATAACAATAAATGCGTTCTAAAATATATAATTAAACATAAAATAAGAAAATAAAGAATAATAGATAAAATACAACCTTGGAAATTTGTCTGACGATGGTAAACCATCAATTTGGGCCTTTGTGCTTTGATCATCCGAATCAATAGGAAAGAAATTATTTACAGTGTTGAATACTTCGCCACATAGTTTTGTAGCTTCTTCTAATGTTCCATATTCAGTTACCAATTTACGCATTTGAGTGGCTGAACAAAAAAATTGTAATAAAAAAATTAAAAAACAAGATTTCTATAAACTAAGTACCTGATAGGGGAACCATAGACAATTCTTGTACAATGTCATCATTGTAAGAATGAGGACTAACCACCTCAATTTTATGGTAAAAATTCGACTTCATAAACTCAAATTGACTTTGAAAAGCTTCATAATGATACAAAGATATATTTTCAATGATTAACATTGTTACATTCATTAATTTATTGTACTTCTCTAAACCACACCATCTAAAACACAAATACTTGTATAATTGTATCAATTTAAATTATCACGCAATACCTGGCTGGTGAATATGGTGAATGCACTCCCACTTGAGAATACATAATTAAATGCTGAATATCTGATAAAAACAAGGGACATCTGCTTTCTAAATCAACGGCTAGACTGGCATTTTTACCAACATCCCTTAGATAAAGCTTTGGGGCCTATAACAAAATTCTTTTATACAAAAATTTCTATTCTATATATATTATTCACACACCTGTCTAATTTTGGAAGTTTTCTCCCTAAGCATTTTTTTAAGTTCTGCAAGTTCTATGCCTTGTAATTTTGGTTTTCCTGAAGGACCCAACTCTATTTCCTCAGTTTTGAGTTTTTTCTTAGGGGAAGGATCAATTTCTGTTATACCCTCGGTGTTTATCGTGCACACAATATCTTCCTGAGCATCAGGATGTTCAGTTTTATTGTTTTTGTTTTTCTGTCTATCGTATTCATTAAGTTTAACTATATCTAACAATGCAGCCATTTTTTTCTTTTTATTTTCGATTCTCTGTTTTCTCTTTACACTTATTTCTATATCTCCAGTCATACTCTTTCCATAAATAAGCCAATAACTGAAAAAAAATAATGTCATTGATAAGCAAATTAGAATTAGCAAACTAAGCAATGATTAACTTGCATAAGATGCATAAAACTGATAAGGGTCTCTTACCAAAAAGTTATACTAGATATTAGAATAATGTATAGTGATAAAAAAGTTCTGGTCACATTAAAAATAATTTTTAGATGGTCTCGTAACATGCCCTGCTTTGTTTTGCAAAATTTTAAATGTTATTAAGACAGAAATTAAGGTTATTCAACTAATTATGACGGGAGTTGTCTAGATTTTTGCCTTACCATATTAATGATTTTAATAACTACATGCTGAGCATAAATTACCCAGAAAAATAATATTATAAACTAATTCTTCAAATAAATAGTAAGGAATAACAATTTTAAAACTTTATAAAATGTTTATACAAATAAAAAAACAAGCACTTTACACTGTAAATATCTTAGGTTAGAAAATGAATATGAAGCGTAGACTCTATCAAAGACCTACGGGAATTCATTAGAACTACTAATATCATTGTTTAACAAAAACATCAATTATTCTAAAATATTTTGAATTTTCTTACTAGAGTTTTCAAGAGCAATTAGTAGTAATAATAACCGTTGATTAATATAGTATTACTGTTAATTTAAAATATATTAATCATATAAATATATGATTCAATTCTTTGAAAGTGGGAGTTTGTCTTGCTTGATGCAGCAAGTGTCATTAAAATTATTCTAACTTCTAACCTAACTTTTCATCCTTTTGACGTTTATGTTTTGGGCCACGTAAATATTTTTAAAATAGGATTGAAATGGCCCCACACCAAGAAATAGACGAGCTCTTTGATGTAAAAGTTCATTTTTACATTGGAAATTATCAGCAGTGCATTAACGAGGCTGCCAAAATACGAAAGGTACGAATTCTAGATCATTATTCGTTCTGAACGCATCTAACCGCCTAACTTTTTTTAGCCATCGTCTCCCGAGATAGCTATTCAGCGAGATATCTTTACTTATCGGTCTTACATCGCTCAGAATAAGTTTCTTGTAGTTTTGGATGAAATCAATCCTAATTCACCCTCAGAAATTCAACCTTTGAAGATTCTTGCCGAATATCTGCATGGAAAATCGAACAAATCGACACTACTGGATCAACTAAACCAGAAAATTGACACGACCGCTCATAACGAAACGTTGGTTATCGTTGCTGGAACCATTTTTATCAACGAAGGCAATTTTGATGGGGCCTATAGATATTTACATGCTTCAGAAAGCTTGGAATGTATGGCTCTGATAATTGAAATCTTACTAAAGTTGGACAGGATCGATTTGGCGTTGAAAAAACTGAAAGAAATGCAAGAAAAAGACGATGATGCTATTTTAACTCAACTGGCACAAGCTTGGGTTCATAGTTCTATGGTAATTTACATTTTTATTCTATTGTATTAAAATTAATAAACTTTTGTTTATAGGGAGGTGAAAAACTACAAGATGCCTATTATATCTATCAGGAACTGGTTGATAAATATGGTTCAACGCCTCTTTTACTGAATGGTCAAGCTGTAACTTTTCTGGGACAAGGGAAATATGAAGAAGCTGAAGCAGCACTTCAGGAAGCTTTAACCAAAGACTCTAAGAATGCAGATACTTTAATAAACCTCATTACATTGCAAAGGCATTTGGAAAAAGGACCTGAAGTATATTTTCTTTGCATATATAAGTACTAAAAATGTTTTAACTCACGTATTTTGCAGTTTGCAAATAGGTATTTGTCACAGTTGAAAGATGCCCATCCAGAACATGCCTTTATAAAGGACTTAAAGCAAAAAGAGAGTGATTTTGCAAGGATATGTCAACAGTATGGGCCATCCAACACAGCCATTCCTGCTTAGAGTTAAGATTTTTGTTAATGTATTATTAAAATAAAATTGTATCTACTTTGTAATAAAAATAGTTTTAATCCAAAATACCTACATAGATTTTTTATTTTGAAAATATCAGTTTTTATTAATTAAGATTAGACATCTCTTTTGTGAAACATTTGTCATTCTTTTTAATCATACACATCTGAATGTATGTAAAATAATTAGAAACAATATAGTCATTCATATACAGGGTTATTCACCTCATACGACACGGAATATTGTAGCCATATGAATAGATTTTTAGAAATTGTGAGTAATGGGTTCGTTGGAGGACTATTAAAGCTACAATTTAAAATTATTTTCACAAGGTATAGAGTGTTCCAAATAAAGAAAAAATATCAAAGTTGTATTTTTTTAATTGGAACACCCTGTATATTATTACATTTTTAGTTTTTACAATTAAAATAAAGGTAAATTTGATTAAGGTTTACCGCACTTTAATCTTACCGTTTTTGAAATATTTACCATTTTGTGAAAATGTAGTAGCTATCAATTTTAATTCTTCATTTCTCTAGACGTATTTAAGTTTTTAAAACCAAATATTGTGCTGACGTTTTTCTATTTACTAAATTTTATCAGAGATTTTATGTAGTACTAATAAAAATAATGCTACTTTATACAGAGTATCTAAAACTTTATATTAAAAAATAATTACTAGCTTATTTAAACGGCATTAACTTGTTTAATTTAAATGGAACTCCCTGTATATTTTACGTAAATTAGATGCATAATTTAATTGTCTATTAAATTGTATTGAACCATTTTTTACCTATCTCTTCAAGTTTTCGTAGAAAATGCATTTTTATATAATTTAGACCTCATTTATCAAGCAACAATTGTACAAAATGTACAGGTTCTAAAACCGACAATATATTACTATCCCATTTGTATACAAAAACAAAATTATTTAAATCTGTGTAAAAGAGTAACCAATTAAATATACCGCTATTATTTCCGCCCGAATATTAATTAATTACATACTTAATTGCGTTAGTTAATTAAATTGTTCTAAATAAATGTGGATTTGAATCAGAAATCAACATAATAATAAGCTATGAATATGAACGTCGGTGTTATAAATAAGCATTCGTCAAAAAGTGAAATAAAATTAATAAGGTGTTACTTTTTACCACATTGTGTAATACACATACAAAATTCAGTTTTTTTAATATTTGGAACAAAATTATTAATCAACGCAAACAGTCAATTAATGTAGTTCGAATACTGGAATCATATTAATTGGTCCTCTCCAAAATTAAAAGGTATATGGGTATTTCGCCACTGCAAGAAAATCTACAAAGTAAAATAGTTATTTTTTGTAAACACTGCTGCGTTATAATCCAACGGAAACTACTTGTCAGTAGTTATATAGGTGGTAAATAACTATTTTATTTTGTAGATTTTTTTATAAATTGTTCCCCTTTTACAAATACTTAAACATTTTTTTTATTATTTTTTTAATGAAATAAGCGAACTATAGAGACAATATTAGTATCTATATACTCTTCGAAAATTTGTTACATCTTTAAAAATAATCTAAAATGTCAATGTTCCATGGATACATTGATAAATGATGTCTAAATTATAAGAAAATGCATTTTTTACGAAAACTTGAAGGGATAGGTAAAGAATGGTATAATTAAATTTGAGAGGCAATTAAATTGTGCATCTCATTCTAGTAAAATAAAGAGGGTGTTCCATTTAAATTAAACAAGTTATTGCCGTTTAAAGTTTTGAAAAAAATAAATAAAAGTAATTATTTAAAATAAATTTTTAGACGATCTGTATAAGGTTGTATTATTTTTATTATTGCTACACAAAATTTAGTAAAAATAAAAACTTCAGTACAATATTTGGTTTTAAAAACATAAATATACGTATAGAAAAATAAAGCATTAAAACTGTTACTGTATATTTTCACAAAATCGTAAATATTTCAAAAAACGGTACGATAAAAGTGCGGTAAACATTAATCAAGATCTTTATTTTAATTGTAGAAACTAAAAATGTAATATATGTTCCATTTAAAAAAGGTGTTCCATTTATAAATACAACTATGACATTTTATTTGTATACTTGGGACACTCTGTACCTTTTGAAATTAATTTTAAATTGTAGCTTTAGTAGTCCTCCAACGATTCCGCTACTCACAATAATTTCTAAAAAGCTAATCGTCTGGCTACACTACTCCATGTCGTATGAGTGAATAACCCTGTATATACTTATTTTAACATATCTTTTTTTCTTGTTAATGAGAACACTTTGAAATTATTTAAGAAAAAACATTAACTTTAATAAAATAGAATTTGATATTACTTTAACCTTGTTAATTAATAAATTAATGAAATATATATAGTTCAATATTTATAATTAACGTAAGTTAATCGTAATTAAGTTGCCAATTTTTGAATTATTTATTAGATACCTACTTCCATAATGATGGTTCATGATATTGAGGTAGATTATATTGAAAATTAAAGATAAATATCCATTGTCATATAATGGTAAAGGTATATAATGTCGTAATAAAAAAGTCTTTGCTTAAAAATAGAAGGAGAATATTGAAGATATTAGTGATAAACATTGATTCTTAATTATGGCATTTGGAACAGTGAATTTTCCGGTCAATAATTTTCCTTCAGTATTATTTTGTCCGTAAATTCAACCAGAACAACGCCGGTTTGTAATATTGTCTATCATTATATTTTAGTACGTTCGAAGCAATAATTGCTCTAGTTTAAATAATGCTGCGAAACCAACAAAAATCGATGGGATTTAAATATTTATATTTGTTTCCTTATATTCTAACCATTGGATTGCTAATAACTGTTCTAATAACGTAAGTATTGTCATAATAAAATATAATATACAGTATGTCTCTGGATTGTCTTTAAATGAGGAAAAAATATTATTATGGGTATTTTGAGAAAAATGCATTCTTCATAAGACTCTTTGCATGTTCTAAAATGGTTAATCTCGTTTATAATTTTCTAAATTTCCATACCGTTTTAGAGATTACTTATTAGAAAAAAACATGAAAATATAATTGAATTTTTCAAAGTCCTAATCATCAAAAGGCGTTTTCTATGGTAATATAATATCGATTTAATTCTTTGACAGATGGCTAATTTTGATTAAGGCCATATTTTCTACTGCTTTTAAAGGATCATATTTTCCAGTAATTGTTATTACCCTTTCCATAGCATTGAACTATAGTTATTTTTATAAAAGACGATAAAATGCATGGTATTTTATCATCGACCGAAAAGATTAAAAGATACGAGCGATGAAATCGCGAGTGAATTAATTTCGAGAGACGATAATGCAATTTTATCGTCGTGTATAAAACAATATTTTTTACATAGCGTTTTAAAAAATATTCAGAAATTATTATTTCAAGGAATTTATTACGAGTAGAAAAAATATTGTGCTGAGTTGGCATTGGTTTCTATGTAATTTGACAAATAAATAAAGCTGTCTTTTTAGTTGTCAGTTTTGAGTCAATATTGTTTAATTCTCTTTCGTGTCGATTGCTGATTGAACTGGAGCCAGAAATGGCTCAAAACGAAATAAGTAAATTACGGACAGATATTCAGGCTGAGGCGACAAACGCCATATCCAAACTAGGTACTTCCATTTAAATCCCGAATAACTTATGAAAAGGAATACAAAAATTTTCAAAAATGGAAGCAATTAAAAAACGTGCAAGAAGAAATGCAGTTTTTAACCTATCCTCGCTGTTAAAGTATCATTTAATCTACCCTTGCGGTTAAAGTACTATTTTATCCAAGTATTTTATCTACTATTCATACTACTATTTTTGATAGATATAAGCATTGCCTGGAAACTTATATGGTGAAATTTTGATTAAATAATTTAGTAAGTAAATTTCACGGTATGTCGCTAATGGCAGGAAAAATAATTTTTAGAGGTTACTAGTTTATTTGGTTGCCTGTGATATGCATATACAGGGTGTTTCCTAATTAATCTAAAAAATAAAAAATCGTTAGAAAACGAATTAAGGCGGGCTCTTAATAAGTATATATTTTTTTTCTCGACAACCGTTTGATGAACAAGAAAAACACAAAAGATCAATTTTGTTGAAAACGGATGGCCAGTCAAGAAAAAATATATTTTCTTTAAAAAAGCAGTGGTGTACCATTTATGTTAAGCAAAAAAATCGATTTTTTTTTACATTTTTACCACCCTGTAGATCAGAAAGGAAGTACTTTAGACCTAATGGTTATATAAAAATAGTTTTAAGAACACATGAGGAATCACACCATATTTTTTTAGACTAATTCGAAAACACCCTGTATATTGTCAACTTGACAATGACTGCTAATTAATCAAAAAATACCTTTTCAGTGAAAAAAGCCTGATTTTCACAGAAAAAATTTTCATTTTTATTGAATTTGGGCCAGCGTTTGCAAATACCGGTTTGTTTTTAATTTTCTATCGATCTAAATTTTAAATATCATAGATTGTTACTATCAAAGAATGAAAACGAAATTATATTACCGTAGAAACGCCTTTCGATTTTTAGGACTTTAAAAAATTCAACCATTATTTCATTTTTTTACTAATTTTCTCTAAAACTGTATGGAAATTTGGAAAAGTATAAAAGATATTAACCATTATAGAACAAGCAAAAATCTTTATAAAAAATCTACTTTTCTTGTAATGTCAATAATAAAAAAGTTTTTCCTCTTGTAAAGACAATCCGGGGACATATCGTATATCAATACCGCATACGTAAAGTATTCAATTCAATTCAATTCAATTCAATTCAAAATGTCTTTATTAGGTTTATAAACAATTGTATAAAAATTAAAATAATAACGATGGCGACGTTCACGTTTGTGCTCTTCCACGCAACCATCAAAAAAAAAATATGTAAGAAAAGAGTAGTAAAATAAATAATCAAGTTATTACAGGGTGACTAAGTTTTAATATCTGTTTTTATTATTATTATATTAGAAAATATAATATTTTATTATTTAATATGAATTTTGGTTTCCTAGGTATATAATGTCAACTACTAGTCAACATGTAAAGCCAGTTTTTCCATATATCAGTGACACAGGCACATGGCCACCAGAAAGCTGTATATTTTCTTTGATGCTTTTCATATTTTCGATAATAAGTAAGCCATATGTAATTAAAGTTTTAAATGTTCTCTTAATCATATAAATTGTTGCTACATACGATTATTGATAGGTATTTTTTAACAAAAAACAGAAAAACTTGCACTGTTTTCCCAGGATACAAAATACGATTTCCACTACTTAAAAGTGCTAACATATCAGCTTAAATTAAGACTAGATTAAACACATTCAAGAGAATAAATTTTACATTAAAAAAATTGAGATTTTTTATTTTTTTTTTAAATATAATATACAGAGTGAGTCTTAAATAACTGCAAATATTTTTAGGGGTAGTATACTTCCACCCCAGAAATACCATTATATAGTTTTTTCCCGAAAAAATTTGGAATTTTCTGAAAAAAAAATTGGATTTTTTTAGTTTTTAGTTAAAAAACATAATTTCTTGATAATATGGAAACATAAGTAGTAGATTAAATTTACAAGAAAAAAAAAAAACAGAAAAGATCTAGTGGTTTTCAAAATTTAAGCAAAAAACTATTTTTTGGAAATTTTCGAAATAAAATAACTGGGTTATTTTGGACTTATTTGAAAACGGTAAAAGAAAATATGTTTCTTTTGTCGCGATCTACCAGCCCTGAAAATATTTGCACTTATTTAGAGGCTCACCCTGTGTAGCATTCTATTTATAAAAATTAATAACTATTTAGTTACAACACAACATACTATTTTTAAATATAGGAATAGAGAAATATCGAATCTTTTATACAGGGTGGTCCGAACTGAATGCCAGAAACTTCCGTAGCATATTCTGCAGATAAAAATAATTAAAAAAGTTTTTATACACGTATGTCCTAAAATGCTTAGTTTTGGAGATATAAGGTGTAGAAGTTTCATTTTTATTTCAATTTTTTTCAAATAATTCCTGAAGTAATGTTAATATTTGAATAAAAATCGGTGTCTGGGAATATTCTGACAAGAGAAATTTGATTTTGATGTCAATATAATTCCTACTTGCAAAGAGCGCCAGCAACATTTTTTTAACTGGTTTGCAGAGAAATCACTTTTCGTCCGTACCTGTATAAAACTACTGAGTAAAAAAATATACATTTACGACGTTTTTTACTTAGAAAAAGTCTCTTGGTAAAAGTCGCTGCGAGTAATGGTTCTCAAGATATTTTGAATTCAAATTATCAATATACCTGTCGTCAATGACATAAATTAAACATGTTTACAAAATAGTTATGAGACTGGAATCAATTTGAAATGTTTTTGTGTCAAAAGTTCAACAGAAACTGTTTTATCATCATTTTTTCGAAGAAAAATTTATGACTAATTTAAAAAAATAAAAAGTTCTCATATTTATCATTTCGGTCAAATAACTATCTACTCGGCGTGTTTATTTTTTGTCAATAATGACATGCATTGACTATTTCCATTCTAAATATGTTCAGAACGGTTGCTCGTGGCGATTTTTACCAAGAGACATTTTTTACGTAAAAGATCACGGAAATGTATATTTTTTCACTCGGTGGTTTTAAACAGGTACGGACGAAAAGTTATTACTCTTCAAAACAGTTAAAACTTTTGAATAAGAATACTAAGGAAGGAGCATATCAAAAATCTTAGGTACACCGCGATGGGCCTCAAATATGGCCGACTTAAATTCCGGTTTATCAGTGTCGTTCTAATTTTATTTAAAAAATGTAAAACTATGATGTAGGGTAGACGTAAGGTAGACTCAATAATTTGTTGTTTTATTTTACGTTGTGAATAAATGTTGGTAGTTATTAAAATTGTTATAAAAATATATAATTCTAATAAAAATAGATAAGTTATAATAAGTATTTATTAACACAAACATCCGATACGCTACTGAAGCAGGTAAGTCAAATTAACGTATCTAAATTCTTTGATATCTAATCTTTGACAAGTAATAAATAAAAAGCTAAAATGCAAGGAAAATATATAATTTAGTTAATTTAAGTGAATTTCATAAATGATCGGTTTTACTACACGTATGTATATTATATAGGCACTTACTAGCGAAAAGGTGTTCCATTATTTCACTGAATTTTTGCGCAGATCTACCGCACGCTACACAACCAACTATTTTAGAGTCTTTTTCGATAAATCGCGATAGTGTCACTGTTAATTTAAGTTCTGCCACAATTTCCATCTAGATTTACTATCTTTATACAACTATCAGTAGTAGACTAAACAATAAATAACATAAAATAAGCTCCGTAAAGACTGACAAATCCACAAAATTTCAAATCAAATTCAAATGTGTCAAATGAATCGTCATACAGAACTGTCAAGGATCCCCACCCTAGAGAGCTTTTATGGTGGCTTTTCCGCCCACCATGCATGAATACATGCATAGCATTATGCTCCTTCCTCAGTCTTCTTATTCAAAAGTTAAAACACATGTAGGTAGCGCCCCCAACAAATAGGAGTCATATTGACATCAAAATCAAATTTCTCATGTCAAAAAAACTCCCAGACACCAATTTTAAATACAAATATTGACGTTACTTCAGAAATTATTTGGCAAAAATTGAAATAAATATGAAATTTCTATACCCTGTATCTTCAAAACTAAGCTTTCTAGAACATACATTTATACGAATTTTTATCTGCAGAATATGCTACCGATGTTTCCGAAATACAGTTCGGACCACCCTGTATATGGAGATTTTTTCTCACCAAATATATTAAAAAAAATATGTTATGACAAGGAATGAATAAAATAAATTTATAATTTATATTTCAGTGGGCGTTCTCTATTGTGTACGGTTCAAACAAGTCCAAATATTTTGCGAGAACCTGCCGGAAAAAACGAAAACTTCAATTTTAAAACTGAACAAGACATCTCTTTGGTTCGGCTTTGCTTCTTGCTTCGGCCTGGTGTTGGTAGCAAGTTTCCAAGAAACGAATTTAATGTGGGTTCACATGCTGGGTGCCGGGAACGTGTATGGTGGAGGTTGTATTTACCAATGGCTACAGGTAGTAATAGTAAAATGCACGACAATTTATTTCTGGAGAACGTTACACGAGAACATATGCTCGAGAATCATCGCGAACTTAAAGATCTACTGTGCCCCCCTTCCTTGATTTTCTTGTTGTAGGGGTGACAGGGTATTTCCCATCCTTCTCTGACAACAGATGCTCTTCCTCCGAGGAGTGGACATCTACCTCCTACGAGGGTATACACTTTCACGTTTGGGGTTTGGCCCTCCGTGCCCGTTTATCTCAAAATGTCAATAATAAAAAAGTTTTTTCTCTCGCAAAGACAATTCGGGGAGCATATTTTTAAATAACGTCCATGATCGCGATTCGCTTCCAATTTCGCCTAGTAAATAGCACCCCTGATTCCAAATTTTAATTGCCTTAACTCCTCTTATAAACAGCAGACGATATCGCGAAATTTGTTGATTGGTTGCTCGTACAAGAGTAATTACTCAAAACAAATTAACTTAAAAAAAAAACAGATTATAAATCGAAACCAAAAAATGGCTGAAATGAATAAAGTTACAGAATATTCCAAATTTCCATCTTTCATTCATCCATTCCAAATTACTTCGAAAATTTAAAATAAAAACTACACTTTGTGTAGTTTCTTTGTAGGTAAAAATTTGACTTTTTCTAGTACAAGAAGATCAAGGAGATTGTAACTTAGTTCCTTCTTGAATATTTTTTATAGTTAAGGACACATCTTTTTTTTAAGAAAAGTGAGGTAGGTATTAGACATTTATATTGAGTTCTATGGAAAATATATTATATCTCTATTTTGTTTTAAGTAATTTGCATACGCATGTAAGTTGGATGAACATAAAATAGTGTCATCTGGGAATCTATGTTCTGTTGATTTCTCGACACGATTTTAGGGTTTACTTTATAGTCCCCTATAATAATCGAAATTTTTATGAATAACAGCACGTTAACGTGTATTTTTCATACGATCATCGAAATTATTATTGGAAGGGGGTGGCCACTTGAGAAAAAAACTTATTTTTAGCTCGTTTAATTTTGCGTTGACAAACAAAATTTGCGATCCTGAATGCTGATTACGAGCAACCCATTATTACATTTCGATATCGTATGGTGTTTTTAAGAGGTATTAAGGCAGTTAAAATCTGGAATCACGGATGCTATTTACCAGACGGATTTGCGATATCGTATGCTGTTTACGCGGTATCGTTCGGCCTAGAACCGAATCGCGATCAAGGACGTCGTTTAAAAATATTTATGCATCTGGGGACATTCTGTATAGATAGAAGACACGTCAAGTTTGATGTAAAAAGAGATAAATAATATATTTATTTTGTTTTAGACATTTTTATCTTGGAATTTAAACCCTCAAGGACAGAAGACAAAGACGATAAATATCGTCAGAGTAATATTGACCTCGATATCGACCATCACCTACATAATTTGCAACATTTTTGGCACCTTGTCTTTGTTAAAATTTTCAGGTAAAAAAATAATCTAAATTAAAAGCTCCAACTTCCGAAGGGTATCTCACTTGGATAAAAAATGCCAAGATTTACTGCCAAGCGACTGTCTATGTCTGCTATATATTTATTATAATCGATTGATGCCAGCAACTGCTAAGAAAATATAAATGTAATTCCAACAGAGACACCCCTCGACAATAATTTATAAACAAAATATAAACGTTTTTGCTTATCCAGATCAGAGCTGCAAGCTCACAGAAAGTTTTTTTTGACTTAAATCTTTTTAATGACTTAAGTCATTTGATTTTAAGTCATTTTTTGATAGTTGACTTAAGATTTAAGATTTAAGTCTTCCCTAAAAAGCAGTGGCGCATCTAGAGATTGAGTCTGGGAGGGGTGGTGTGAATATTCAAAAAAGTACTAAATTTGAATTAAATTTTTGTTGGAAGAGATTGTAACTGTGGAAAAAATCTACTTAGATTGGTTTGGATATTTTGTTTTAATTCGTATTAATAACTTTTTAGTAACAATTTTATTTTATACCAAATTTCATCTTATTAATTAATTTCTTTCTGGGAAGGGTAATTACCCCCATTACCCCTCCCGTATATACGCCCCTCTACAATTTCCTGTTTCACAATGTACCGTTTGTGTCTGGGAAGGGTTCATAGTTTCATAGTTGTCGATTTTCGAAAGAAATCAGTACATATATATTACTTCGTATATATTTTTCAATATATTGATTTTATGGAAAGCACTGTTCATTAAAATCAAAAAGAAATCAGTACATACAGGGTGACCCATCGAAAACGTTCCGCAAGGCATAACGACCGGGGTATTTTTTTTTTCAGAAAATTCAAAAACACGTCAATTTTGTTTGTGAGGGGGACAACTTTTGCCCCAAAAATGATTGCAAAATCTTCAACCCTCTGAGCGGGGGTATCATCCCCCAATTTTTTTTTCAAATGGGAAGGGGGATCAAGTGGTACCGCAATGAAAAGGGCTTTCTATTATCTATACTTTCCCGCTTCGTAATCGAACTTTATTTTAAAAATAATGAATCTGGCAATCGGGTTGCGCAGATATTCAACGAACGTCATCCTGACAAACACCTTTATGGCAAAATTGTTCGCGAGTTAGTAGCAAAATTTCGCGAAACTGGTTCCCTTATGAATAAAAAGAGGCAGAGGGAAAATCCTGTAGTAAATGAAGCTATGGAGGTATTCGTATTGCAAGTTGCCATGGATAGTACGCTGAGTACAAGAAAATTAGCCAATGAGACCGGCGTGAATCGTACAAGTGTCCAAAGGATATTAAAACACAAGTTCCACCCGTACAAAATTCAGTTGGTACAAGAACACAACGAAGACGATTTTGATCGTCGCTTGCAATTTTGTGAAACAAAAAATGTACTTAAATTGAATTCTGGTTGTCTTGACTTGAGGGTAATCATCTTGCAGATCATCACGATTTAAATCAAAAATGGAGACTTAATTTATAAAAACGATTTTAATAACGTTATATTGATTTAAGTCTTAACAAAAATGACTTGACTTCAAATAAAATGATTTAAGTCAAAGACTTAAGACTTAAATCATTTGAACTTTATTTTGAATTTGACTAAAAATTTAAATCGTTTTGATTTTAGAAATAACTGCAGATTGAAAAAAGACTTAAGTTTTTTTAAAACTGACTTGTTGCAGTTCTGATCCAGATTAGGAAATTTACGTTTCAAAATGCCAGAATAATAGCAGTATCCGGATTACTGAAGATATACTGTATTTGGAAATTTTTTCTATTTTTTTATTTGCAAAATTGGTAAACATTGCCACACTTTGACCTACTTCGTATCTCAGAAATATCCCAATAGTAATCATCGAAATTTGGGTCACCTTGTACAGTAAAATTACATCTGAATATTAAGACAGAAATAATATTAAGGTAGAAGGTGATTTCCAACCAGTGATAATTTTTTAGTCGGAATGCCTGAAAGTATCCTTTACTTACAATTTTGTTTGCCATAAGAAAAATTAACTTAAAAAATATATTTTAGGAGATAATATAACACTATGGGATGCTAACGATGGTGGTTACAAGTTCCACTTAACCAGTACCATAACCGAATGGATTCTGACAGCAGCATCCATGAGCTTCTTTTATACTTTTACCAAGGATCTGAAAGAAATTGTTGTTTGCGAGATACTCATGATACAAATGGCTTAGTTTTCTTTAACTTTAACTAAGTAAATATTTAAAATATTAAAGCACTGAATTTCTATTTCGCCACTGAAAGAGAAATCTAAATAATAAAGATGTTATTATTTAGCATTATAGCTTGTCAGTGACCTCCCGTCTTAAGAAGCGGGAGGAGATTTTTCCTTTTTTTAAACGGTTTTATTTAGCTCGACCCGTACGGTATTTATTTATTTGTTTGGGTCGAAATTAGAAATTGAAATTTAAGTACCTTCCTGTTGTCAGATTGATCTGAAATTTGGTACACACCTTTAGTTCCGATGACAATAAAATATAGTAATATCAATAACATTGTAAATCTAAGATGGCCGCCGGTACAAAATGGCGGATTTCATATTTTTCCACAACCC
Organism: Sitophilus oryzae; assembly: GCF_002938485.1. NCBI lineage: Eukaryota > Metazoa > Arthropoda > Insecta > Coleoptera > Curculionidae > Sitophilus > Sitophilus oryzae. The sequence continues at coordinate 1,233,741 of NW_022147047.1, read as the reverse complement.
CCTCAATATGGGTATGAAATGAAAGGGCTACACTAGTAGAATACTGTGATTATGACAAAATTTAAAATCCAAGATGGACGTCGTTACAAAATGGCGTATTAGATGAGGGCATGAATAGTCGTGTCCAGAACAGTTGGGTCCAAGATTGTATGACGTTAGAAGGACAGATAAAAAAAAATAGGTGATTAGATGTACCTACGTAGTTCGCAGTAGCTTTACCACCCAAGTTAAGGTAATAGGTTAAAAGGTGCTGAGGACTGTATGGCATTAGGGTGGCTAAAAATGTAATGTCGCAAGCGTTTTCCCCTCAAGATTGGGCGCCTCTTGTTGTATATTATAGCCTTGCCCCTCTACTGGACCTCTGGGGGGTCGACCGTTAAAATGTCCATTACTCGTGTGAACAACATGGAAACAATAAATAAAAAAACAAACAAAAATAAAAACGAAACTGCTACATAACGAAAAAGAAGGCTCGAAAAGGCGAAAGAAAAGTATAGAACGAAACGTGCAAAAGAAAGTGAAAATGAAACCTATAGTCGACTACAGAAACGAAGAGAACGGTTAGCAACAGAAACACCTGAGCAACATGATGCCAGGTTAATAGCACAACGTGAGAATCAAAGGCAGCTGGTAGAGTCAGAAACACCTGAGCGTCATGAGTCCAGGCTAGCATCACAACGTGACAGACAGAGAGAGTTGTTAGCGGCAGAAACACCTGAGCGTCATAGTCTAGGCTAGCATCAGAACGCGACAGACCGAGAGAGTTGTTAGCGTCAGAAACACCTGAGCGTCAGATTGTACTAAATTATCAGGTAAAAAACCATGTAATAATGATGCACTAAATGAATTAAATATAATGAGGAATATTCGGTAGGCATTTCCGTTAAATACTAAAAACTAGAAAATAAAAAATCGGTAAAAAAACTTTTAAGTTAAACGGTTTTATATTATGTGCACTGAAAACTAGAAAATAATAATAACAATTAGGTATTTTGAACATCTAGTTCAGAAATATTTTAGTACTAGGCAGAATAGCTTTTAGGCATATTAGACTAAAATAAAAACGTGGGGCTGAAATCCTACCTATGGCAAAGCATATCTTTATACTTTGGTAGATCATGAGCTCGGCGTTCGCTGGTGAAGCCGCCACGGCTGGTTATTGATTGTCAAAATCTCCAGTTACGATTATAGTAAATCGATGCAATCCACACTTAGTATAGAAGAAAGTATTACAGCAATAGTTAATGCCTAGTACTAAAATATTTCTGAACTAGAAGTTCAAAATACCTAATTGTTATTATTATTTTCTAGTTTTCAGTGCACATAAGATAAAACCGTTTAACTTAAAAGTTTTTTTACCGATTTTTTATTTTCTAGTTTTTAGTATTTAACGGAAATGCCTACCGAATATTCAAATTTAACGGAATGTTATTCAAATTTAACGGAAATTTTTTTTTAACGGAAATGCCTACCGATTTTTTTTTCGAATATATACAGAATTTTTCAAAATTCAATATGGATACATTTTATTGAGCATCAAATTGCGCAACTTTGCCTCCATTTAACGGATCCTGTATCTTTTTGTTTCCGAAATCCCAATGATGAGCGTCGAATTTGAGCCACCCTGTACATATTTTACGTTAGGATTCTACAAAGTAGTGGTTTACAAAAAAACAACTTTTTTTTTTAAATTTCTGTTTTAGTGGCGAAACACCTAGGCTTTTTTTATGGAATAATCCCTTCATAAAGCTGTAGATATTATTTAATTATGTACAACATACGTGTATATTTTAATTAATTTCATTAAATAAATAAATTGAAACATTCAATCTTTTCCTTCGAGAATATTCGATTCCACAAAATTTCTCCCTCATTCTAAAAGCCCAAAAGCGTGTTTTAATTAATACAACCACAGTGGAGCTGCACGGAACACGAATCAATTAAGATTTTACCTAGCAATTAAATTGTGAAATCGAGACCAGCAGCACCGGAAAACGAAAATTAAAACAGCAATCCGACACTTTGGTGGGGGAAGTCCCCGAGGAGGGGCAATTGTCCTGACCCTTAATCATGGATGTTATGAAATTTTTTCCGAATTTGTGGTATACAGAAAGAAAATATTTGTGTGAAAAATTAAAATTGCATTGAAAAATTATGCGGTGAAATATAAGCGGGTCACTCTGTGAATAAAAAAAATAAGCAAGGAATATAATGTTATCCATGTATTTATGCATGGTAGACGGAGGAGATCGTTGACAGTTCTCTTTGACGGTTCAATTGATACATTTGAATTTGATTAGAAATTTTGTGGATTTGGTGACTATACAGGGTAGCGCACCTCATTCGCCTCGGTTGATTATACGAAAACGGAAAGATGTAGAAACAAAATATTTTATGGGTATATGTGGGGAGGCAACGTGCACAATTTAAAATTATTTTGAAATATACAGGGTGTCTCAGAACTAAGATTAATACTAAAGTTATATTTTTTCTTATGGAACACCCGGTATTTTATTTTATTTTTGGATTCTCGGGCCCCAAAAAAAGGCATTTATTATAAGGGTTAAATATGTTTAAAATCATTGGTTTTTGAGATATTTAAAGATATTTAAATATGCATGCTACAAGAGAATTGATTATCAACACCCTGTACATTACTTTTCAGAATTAATTCTTGTGCTGAGTTTAAAGGTAAAGAAATAAACTTTACTAAAAAATGTTATTGTTTCCTTAAATTTATACAGGGGTACCAAAAATTAGTGATTAATTTTACGGATTTATTTTACATAAAAATTTTGTTATTTCAAATGCAACACCCTGTATTTTTTTAAATAAATTGAAGCAGATTCAAATGCCCTTTCAAACTATATTAGGTTTCCTATACCTATCTATCTCAGATTTAAAATAAAAAAGCGATTTTTAAATAAAATGGCAATCAAATGGCTGGTATCGCCATGGAAATTTTCTTTCCGGCTTCAGTATAGCGTATCGGATGTTTATGTTATTAACTAATTGTTATTAACTATCTATTTTTATTAAAATTATATATTTTTATAACAATTTTAATAACTACCAATATTTATTGACAACATAAAATAAAACATATTTTTTCACGTTTTGAATAAAATTAGAACGGCACTGATAAACCGGAATTTAAGTCGGCCATTTTTCGTCCCCATCGTGCTCGACCTAAGTTTTTTGACGCTCCTTCCTTAATCTTTTTATTCAAAGAGTACACTGGAGGTCAAAAAATTATGCATCAAACTTTGGTGGGTGATTCTAGAGATAAAAATAAAACACAAAAATGTGGCGGTATCTGTAACCGAGGCAAAGGACTTTTTTTCATAATCTCAGTGAAATAAGTAAACCGTAATAGATGTTTCTAAAATAGCTGTTGTTACGACGATATTTCGTTAATTACATCTCGTTTTATATTATATTGATATACAGGGTGTCCCAGAAATAAGTGCAAATATTTTAAGAGGTGATAGATCTCGATAAAAGAAACACATTCTCTCTTTATCGTTTTTCAAATAAGTCCAAAATAACGGAGTTATTTTACTTTGAAAATTTCCAAAAAAATGATTTTTTGCTAAAATTTTGAGAACCACTAATTTCTGGATTTTCTTTCTTGTAAATTTAATCTAATACCTATGTTGCCATATTATCAAGAAATTATGTTTTTTAACTAAAAACTTTTCGAATTTTGAAATTTTTTTTTTTGTGAAAAAAGCCTCATAGGCGTGTTTCTGGGGTTGAACTATACTACTAGTTAAAATATTTGCACTTATTTCTGGGACACCCTGTATATTCCACAGAATTAATATTTGAACACGTGTTTATTATATGTATAGTAGATATTTGGGAACAAAACTTTTCACTTAAACTGCAGGAATATAATTACAATATTTTTATGATTTAATTTTATTATAATGAATTATTATTAATATTAACCACAGATAATAATACTATGTAACGTGTGATTTAACCAACTTTTTTCTCTGTGTATCTCAGAATTTCGTTATTTTTTCGTTTAATCTGGATGGTGCATTACCATTGACGTTCCATAACAAATGACGGCAGTAAAAACATCAGCTATACGGTAGAAACGACGGCCATTTTTCATTCCGATCTGCGCAATTTTAATTTTTAGACGATTTTCGAAAGAGGGCGGAGAAGATAATAAAAATGAAAAATAAAAAGTGATATATGATTCAATTAGGTACCTACTATTGTATAGTGGTTTTATTGCAAATGTCTACACAAGTGTTACATGCTTATTCTTAGTCGGTTAATTATTGTATATTATAGTAATTACTATACAGTCAGTGATGTCAACTCGGGGGAAATTTCCCGATTTGTGGGAAATTTCGATATAAGAATTACGAAAAATACTGCTGTTTTAGGTTTAATTTAAAGTATTTAATTTGTTGACATTGATGGACACTTTGAATTTATGAAAGATTCTTAGAGAAATACTGTAAATAGACACACCTTACAAAACAAAGATAACAAAGAATGTCTAAATGGTTAGATAATGTGAAACAATCGTTAAAAGCGTAATATTAAATAACATTTTACTTGAAAGAATATATGATATAAACAAGCATATTATGAATAACATCCTAAAATACTGGTACGCTTCGCGAGTTTGAAAAATATAAAAAACACGTCTTTTATGGTTCAAATTTCTTTGGTTAAACTGTTTTACTAAAAGAACGACAAAGACAAAACCGAAACAGAACTGAAAACCTTCGCAAAACACAGTCACATACCTCTAACTATATTCAAATTCGATGCAAATTCGATTCGAAGCTCTAAGGTAGAGTAACGATTATTCTCTTTTATAAAAAAGAATTTAATAATATCGCAGAAAAGAAAACTCTGTGTCGTTCCTCTTTGTTCTTTCTTGTAACGATATTACAAAGAGTTCTTTATGCATTCGCAGGGAAAGAAACCTTTGAAAATGAACCTTTCATCGACATTATTAGTACGTTTTTTAATTTTCATATTATATCGATTTAATAAGGAGCTTTAAGCTTTGTAGAACGGGGTGGCAAAAAATATGGTTAAATGAATCTCTTTCTGCCAAAGGAAGCAAATTAAAATACAGATCTAATAATGCAGCAAGGATAGGCAGAGAAAAAAGTGCATTGCCTCATGATATTAAAACGAACAAACAATTTATTCCGTTAGTAAAACGAGATAAAATACTGCTCAATTAAAACAGCAATTTGCGTCTGTTTTTTCTCTAAATTCTTTTTTCCTGTTTTTTATTTGTTTATCGCATTTCCGTTCCAGCGATGAAAGCTGCAATTTCAGAGAGTTTTTTTTGTTTTTGTACCGGTAAAATTTGTAAATTTAATTAAATTTTATCTAGCAATCTACTGGTAGAGGCCAATTAAATTTGTATGAATTCTACGAAAATACTGCTGTTTTAGGTTTTATTTAAAGGGTTTAATTTGTTGACATTGATGAACGCTTTGAGTTTATAAAAGATTCTTAGAGAAATATTGTAAATAGACATACCTTACAAAACAAACATAACAAAGAATGTCTAAATGGTTAGACAATGTGAAACACGTCTTTTATGGTTCAAATTTCTTTGGTTAAACTGTTTTACTAAAAGAACGACAAAGACAAAACCGAAACAGAACTGAAAACCTTCGCAAAACACAGTCACATACCTCTAACTATATTCAAATTCGATGCAAATTCGATTCGAAGCTCTAAGGTAGAGTAACGATTATTCTCTTTTATAAAAAGAATTTAATAATATCGCAGAAAAGAAAAACTCTGTGTCGTTCCTCTTGTTCTTTCTTGTAACGATATTACAAAGAGTTCTTTATGCATTCGCAGGGAAAGAAACCTTTGAAAATGAACCTTTCATCGACATTATTAGTACGTTTTTTAATTTTCATATTATATCGATTTAATAAGGAGCTTTAAGCTTTGTAGAACGGGGTGGCAAAAAATATGGTTAAATGAATCTCTTTCTGCCAAAGGAAGCAAATTAAAATACAGATCTAATAATGCAGCAAGGATAGGCAGAGAAAAAAAGTGCATTGCCCCGCGATATTAAACGAACAAACAATTTATTCCGTTAGTAAAACGAGATAAAATACTGCTCAATTAAAACAGCAATTTGCGTCTGTTTTTTCTCTAAATTCTTTTTTCCTGTTTTTTATTTGTTTATCGCATTTCCGTTCCAGCGATGAAAGCTGCAATTTCAGAGAGTTTTTTTTTGTTTTTGTACCGGTAAAATTGTAAATTTAATTAAATTTTATCTAGCAATCTACTGGTAGAGGCCAATTAAATTTGCATGAATTCTACGAAAAATACTGCTGTTTTAGGTTTTATTTAAAGGGTTTAATTTGTTGACATTGATGAACGCTTTGAGTTTATAAAAGATTCTTAGAGAAATATTGTAAATAGACATACCTTACAAAACAAACATAACAAAGAATGTCTAAATGGTTAGACAATGTGAAACAATCGTTAAAAGCGTAATATTAAATCAAATTTTACTTGAAAGAATATATGATTTAAATTGAAATTGTATAATAAAATATGATTAAGCATATATGAATAACAGCTTAAAATGCTGGTAAGCTTTACGAGTTTGAAAAAGATAAAAAAACACGTCTTTTATGGTTGAAATTTCTTTTAGTTAAACTGTTTTACTAAAAGAACGACAACGACAAAATTGAAACAGAACTGAAAACCTTTGCAAAACACAGTCACATGCCTCTAACTATATTCTAATTCGATGCAAATCCAATCCGAAGCTCTAGGCAGAGTAACGATTATTCTCTTTTATAAAAAGGAATTTAATAATATCGCAGAAAAAAAAACTCTGTGTCGTTCCTCTTTGTTCTTTCTTGTAACGATATTACAAAGAGTTCTTTATGCCTTCGCAGGGAAAGAAACCTTTGAAAATGAACCTTTCATCGACATTATTAGTACGTTTTTTAATTTTCATATTATATCGATTTAATAAAGAGCTTTAAGCTTTGTAGAACGGGGTAGCAAAAAATATGGTTAAATGAATCTCTTTCTGCCAAAGGAAGCAAATTAAAATACAGATCTAATAATGCAGCAAGGATAGACAGAGAAAAAAAGTGCATTGCCCCGCGATATTAAACGAACAAACAATTTATTCCGTTAGTAAAACGAGATAAAATACTGCTCAATTAAAACAGCAATTTGCGTCTGTTTTTTTCTCTAAATTCTTTTTTCCTGTTTTTTATTTGTTTATCGCATTTCCGTTCCAGCGATGAAAGCTGCAATTTCAGAGAGTTTTTTTTGTTTTTGTACCGGTAAAATTGTAAATTTAATTAAATTTTATCTAGCAATCTACTGGTAGAGGCCAATTAAATTTGCATGAATTCTACAAAAAATACTGCTGTTTTAGGTTTTATTTAAAGGGTTTAATTTGTTGACATTGATGAACGCTTTGAGTTTATAAAAGATTCTTAGAGAAATATTGTAAATAGACATACCTTACAAAACAAAGATAACAAAGAATGTCTAAATGGTTAGACAATGTGAAACAATCGTTAAAAGCGTAATATCAAATAAAATTTTACTTGAAAGAATATATGATTTAAATTGAAATTGTATAATAATATACGATTAAGCATATATTAATAACATCCTAAAATGCTGGTAAGCTTCGCGAATTTGAAAAAGATATAAAACACGCCTTTTGTGGTTGAAATTTCTTTTGGTTAAACTGTTTTACTAAAAGAACGACAACGACAAAATCGAAACAGAACTGAAAACCTTCGCAAAACACAGACACATGCCTCTAACTATATTCTAATTCGATGTAAATCCAATTCGAAGCTCTAAGGTAGAGTAACGATTATTTTCTTTTATAAAAAGAAATTTAATAATATCGCAGAAAAGAAAACTCTGTGTCGTTCCTCTTTGTCCTTTCTTGTAACGTTATTACAAAGAGTTCTTTATGCCTTCGCAGCAGGGGCGCAACTAGACATATAATTTTAGGGGGGCTCAAATCTTTTGGGGGGGGGAGGGGCTTAGGTCACTGTAAGATACTATTGATGTGAGATTAAAACCAATTTTATACGAGACGTGCTGGTCATCTGGGGAGGCTAAGCCCCCCCTGGCCCCCCCCTAGTTGCGCCTCTGCTTCGCAGGGAAAGAAACCTTTGAAAGTGAACCTTTCATCGACATTATTAGTCCGTTTTTTAATTTTCATATTATATCGATTTAATAGGGCAAAAATAGTAGGTATACAAAAATATTTTTCGACTTTTTATATTACCTTTATCGAATTGCTTCCCCTTCAACTCACGCAACTGCTTTTAAATATTACAGAACTCTAACGAACATAAACAAAAATATCTGGAAAACATCGTTTTCCCATTCCAATTTAAATATTAACATAATTTTCGATAAGCCTCGCTAGAGAGACGCTTATTTAAGTTTGATGTTGAACTTGCGCCGTCCAAGTACGGATTAAGATTGCGGTTATTATACGGTTTGGGATGGCAAAGCAAATAAAAGGAATTTGCTGAATTTCGTCGAGAGTTTGACTTATCATTAAAGTATAAAATATATAAGAACGAGGGAAGACACCCTTAATATTAGAGAGCAAATAATGAAACCGGTGTGTATTTAATATAATTTTCTTCTTACCGTATATAGTTAGGATGTATAGGATGATTTGAGAGCATTGCTGTAAATCTTAATTTTACTGTTTATATCAGGCTCACTATACATTTTATTTTATTTAATTTATCTGTGTTAATGTACGTCTACTGGTGATGTGTCTACGAAAGGGATTTGAAGAATAAAGACTTGAAGAAATCCAGACACAATATTGGAGTATGACCAATTTGCTACAGAACACACTTAAATAATCATTTTTAGCTTATTTAACCATTTCCAATTGTGATGTAGTCTCCCTAACATACAGATACTTACAGATACTCTTTTTGTAGTTGGGCTAATTGTTGTCTATTGTTGGCTATGCGGTAGGCCGGGGCGAAAAAGGCCAAAATTTTTTTTTTCGAAAAATGATGTCATAGAGATAAAAAGTTGTGTGGTAGGTCAAAAATCTTTGTGATTTTTTTGGGGATTTTTTAAATGATTTTTAGCCGCGCCCCTGGGGGATGAAAGGGGTATTTTTTTATTTCAATATTTTTTGACGTCATATCGAAAAAACGATTTTATTAATGATAAAAATAAACCAGATTTTTTTATTCAGTTTACTTAATTTTTAACCGCGCCCCGCTAAGGTAAAAGGAGCACGTATCAGAAGATCAAGAATTGAAATGGTTCTATCCTTTGGATAAAATACCTGACAAAATTATTGAGCCTATAAAACTCAAACAACTCAGAATGTTTTTACCAAATATTGCCAAAATGGCAGATATGACAGGCGCGGCGCCTCAAATCGAACAGTGGCGAAAATAGCAACTGATTTTTAGAGATAGAGATGATTTTAAGATTAGTGTTTTCGGATAATCCCATCAATGTTATAGATAAAAACAAAATGGTCAAAAAGGAAAAGCTGTCCAAGAACTAGCAGCTAATTCTGACAAAAGCATACAAGGTATTTATTTTGATGGAAGAAAAGACCAGACCATGATACTTGTTAAAGGACGTCGTATTACTAAAAAGACGGAACATATATCGATAATTGAAGAGCAAGGAAGCACCTATCTTGACCATACAAGCATGAATACTTCCGGCACTGCTTTGAATATATCAAAAAGTATCATATCACTCATTGAGAAGTTAAATCTATTTACCTGAAATATCTAACAGTTGTTGGATGTGACGGTACAAACGTGAACTGGTTGGAAGAGTGGTATTATACGGCTGCTCGAAATTCATATTAAAAGACCCCTGCAATGGTTGATTTGCTTGCTTCACACCAACGAACTACCGCTGCGCCATGTCCTTGCAGACCTAGACGGACACACTAAAGGACCTTATTCTTACTCTGGGTCTATTGGATCTAAGCTGGCGGCGCGGCATGCGAATGGAGACCAGTTGTAAATTTTCAGAAAATAGACACAACTTTATGTCATGTCGATGAAAAAGATCTTAGCACAGACCAGCAATATCTATACCGTAGTATACAAATCAAGACAGTTTCCTGATAAAATGAAAACTATCATCAACCGGGTAATTTCTACAAATGGCTATTTTGCCCACCCCGAGAACATTCTTCTAGCGATGATATCCGATGAAAGACCACATATCAGAGAACTTTGAATCAGACGAATTTTGAAAGCAAGAGGAACACTGCCCAGACTGAGGGTATTTAGAGTTTTCAAAATAAATTTCGAGGCCCAGGAATATACAGAGTTGATCGATTGGAGCAAATGTAATGTCACAGAGCCGCCCTTTGACAAAGCACATAAGTGATCACGATTTGAGAGAGGCAATTCAGAACAAGGCCTTCATAATTTCCAAAACAATCAAATTTTGAAGAACCAAGAGATAACGATGAGTAAAACTAGAAGCAAGATGTTTTTTACCAGAATTTGAAACCAAACAGCAGTATTTTTCGAGTAAGAGACCGCAAAACAGATTAATAGATCGAAATTTGTATAAAGGGAGGAGGAAGGGGGCGTGGGGGGTGGAACTCGACATACAGTTACCTCCCCGTGGTGATTTTTTTTTTGAGTAAACAGGGGCGCAAGTAAATGATAAGTTAAATATATATTTTTTTAATTCTGAGTCATTCAAATCTAAGTTTTAACACTATTACGGCCATTAATTTTGAGTTTGATATTTTGACATTTTCAGAGGGGGCGGGGCGCGATCAAACTCAATTTTTTTGTCAAAACCAAAAAAGCAATTTAAGTGTTAATCAAATCCATACACTTTTAAAAGTATGACAAGATAAAAATCCAAATTTTTTTTTTCGCCCCGGCCTACTATGCGGGTCCAAATTATCCTTGCTAATTTCCTATCATGGTCCCAGCCCAGCTTCGGTCTTCTTCTAGGTCTCTTAATTCCTCGTGAGTACCAGGCTGTAATTTTTGTGGTTCTGTTGTCCGTCCTTCTTGCCAGGTGTCCTGGCCATTGCAATTTGAGGCATTTGACTCTGTGGATGACATCTATTGCCTGGGTCTTTTGTCATATCCACGATTCACATAAACACGGTATGTCTGATAGAATGACGCATTTTAGTCATGTCCGCGCACGTACGTCATCTGCGCTGCAAGCCGATACAGATGGCCGATACGACACAACAATCTTTTTAAACGCAGCGTCTAGCTGCCTGTTCAAACGATATTTGCATTTAATCATCGAGTTTATTTTGTTAGTTATCTTCAAGACAAGCGTGCTAGTAAAATATTAGAGATTTATTCAGCTGTTGTTATTGATAACAATTATAGCCCATACTTTATTTAAAAATAGTGCTGCGACCGGAGGGAAAAATTGAACGAGCTATACGAATGGCAAAAAAAGACGTATTGAGTTTATTAGCAATATTCTAACAAAAGATGAAGAAGCTTCGACGAGTGCAAAAGGGTCATTTGAAAGTTAGCAAATGCATGCTACTTCTTTGGCAGACGACAAACATTTGTTTACAAATTTATGCAACAGAACGATTGCAAAACTAAGCAATGATTTAAAAGCAACAACACCACAAGATGTAATTTGTTGTATTGTGTATCGTGGTCATATCCACTTTATTCTTTTACGGTCTTTCTTTGTTACTCCCAGCATATTTCGTTACATTGAGCATTGTGCGGCCTGCAGTTTCCTTATGATATCAGTTTTAAGTGTCTAGGTTTCGCATGCATAGGCCATGACTGGTAGTAGATAGAGTGGGATTCTAAATTTGAATATGATTGAATTTTTTCCATAAATACTCCACGCTAATTGAATTCTTCTGGTGCTTTCTGGTAGTAGAGATCCCGAGCTGTGTATTAGTTGTGCCAAATATATACATTCCTTTACTATTTCCACTGCTGTGTCATTTATTAGAATTTTTTTTTCTTTCCACTAGTTTGTTATTACGATCGTCATTACTTTAGTTTTGGCTAAATTCATTTTGAGACCTTATGGCTGGCTGTATTTAGTTTGTTAATTTGGGCTTGTAGCTCTTCAGGACTATTGGCAGGACACATAGAACTATATAATCAGCGAATCTTAGACTGTTAAGACATTCTCCATCTATCCATCTATTTTTAATCCTTTGTTTGTCCAGTCCAGCGTGCCAAGTCTGATTTAACGATTTTCCAATGAATAGTGGGAGGAGTTACTGGATAACTCCACTTGCTTTAAGGGATCACATTAATCAGACAAAGAAACAGCTAAATATTAAGATAGATTACTGAGATTACTGAGTTAAGGGGGATTAAAAAATATCAAAATAATGTTTTTTCTCTTTATATTTTAAAATAATCTTGAACACACTCTATGCAAAACTTTCCCAAGTAAATTTATTCCATTTCCTGCTTCGGGAGCGCTTTTCGGAACGCTTCGGGAATGTTTAGAAAAAAATTGATTTTTTTTCTCAAAATTATCCGATGTGGCTTTTTACAAGAAACAAATGTAGTAAATACTAGAGGGACTAAATCTGACGTCGGTGGAGTTGAAAATATTTACATTAAAATTTATTAGGGGTGGGGGTAGTTTTTATTCTTCCCGTATTATTTTTCCTGATTTTATACAAGTAAAATGTTAAAGCCCTCAGCAAAACATAGGTATACCAAATATCATTCAAATGGGAATAAAGACTTTTTTTTGAAGTTTCGTGCCCTCTAGTGGACAAACGAAGCATTTTTATATAGGAAAATTGTGTTCAATGAACTTACTTTGTTTTCAAAAACATGTAGTAGCTCTATGTCCAAGGAATATTGGGACAACCTGCATATTCAAAACAATCTTGACTACTGTAAATTAAATGTGTTGCTTTTAATTATAAAAAATATGTTAGTTAATATATATTTGTTTGCTAAAATAAAAATTGTTTTAGGCGTACAGTAACAGTGGTAACTGAAGACATAAAGACACCAGAAGTGTAAGTATTTATGTAAAAACATGAAAAACAAAAAACGCGTATCAGATAATAATAAATTATGATACCCTGCTCTAAAATTTACAATGTTTATTCCAATATACACTGCTGGCAAAGGAATATTAGCAATAGGAGGTTTTTCAATGCGATAAAAAAAAGATGGTAAGGCAGCAAAATACACTGCAGTGCAACAGAGACGGATAAAGTGTCTTTTCCCTACCATCGTATAGGGGAAGTGATCATAGAAGTGATACGACGATAGAGCCCCTGCGAGAGGGGGCGCCGGGCGGGTCTTTAAGACGCTTGTGTGGGGGCTACCGCCTACTAATAGAACAAAATCGAAAAAATAGAAACAGGACGGACAGTGTTGCCATTCAATTAAATCGAAATTATGTTGGCTTGTCAAAATCCTAAATCTTCTAATCCCATTATCTTGCCTACTAATGAAATATTAAATAAAGTACGAAACAATTTTAAGAATGCTTTCTCTAGGCACATAACTTCTTTCTAAAACGAAAAGTAATATGCAAAACTTTGAAATCATTTCTAAAATAGCAAGTGCAATTCTATAAAATGCAATACTGTACGATCTTCCTAGCAGTCGCCCCGACACAGTCGGTCGGCGCTTGACAAAGCCGCGGCTGTGACAAAGGAATTAGGCCGAAAAAAACTTTATAAGGAGTAGCCGAACAGGGTTGCCGGGTTTGTTAGATTATAATTCCCGAGGGGTGTCTCACTCGGGTAAAAAATGTACACGTACTGCCAAAATATCATTCCACTGCTAAGCGACTGCCAATGACTATGAAGAAGGCTATAGGCGACTGCCATAAGACTGCCAATGACTGCCAGCGACTGCCAAGAAAATGTACAGGTAATTCCAATAGTGAGACACCCCTCGATAATTCCATACGAGAACAAAATTCTCGGTAGATCTTCAACAAAAATTAAAGGTACAGAAACGAAATAAAATATAATATTTAAGTCCAAAATTAGCATTCCTATGTGTCGTAATAATAGATCACTCAAATAAAATACAAATATAATAAATATAACAAGAATTAGAAATAGCTAGGTATATTATTTGATATTAAAAAAATATTGAATTAAATAATATTAATATATTAATAAAACATATAAAACTATAACAAGTAGGGATAGCAGTCACAAATTAGTGTAGCAGTCACTTTTTACCTTTGTACAAATTTTGATCAGTGATATCTAAAATTAATTTCATTTCAATGGGAAAGCTGTAGCAACTCTCAACTCTTTTTCATATTAATATATTTTTTTGACGGGAAAATCACTAAAATATTTGTCCGAATTTAGGTTGTTTCTTAACTTAAATTTTGTTTTTTGTTTACATTTTTTGGGGAAAATATGGGTTCAACTTTAGTAGATGAATGAAATAAAATCTTTTCAAAAGATATCAACTTCTTCGGGCATGTCGCCAATACCGCGCCTAATAAGGAGTAATAAGGAGTAATAAGGATTTTTAGGAATATCTCTGTAACTCTGCAACTAGACAGAACGATGACCTGTATGTGTGTTATTACTAAATAAAATTTAATGAAACAATAATAAAGTCAAATTATACAGATTCCAACACGGCAGTCGCTTAATTTTTAGTCAAATAAGTCAGCTTTTTATAAGTGCTTCTATTGTAAAAACTAAAGACGCAGTTGAATATATCGTTAGATTTTTCTTTAAATCGGTAGATCGGTAGCTTACAGACGAAACCGGTAGACCTGGCAACTCTGTGATGAACTGACGGGAGTCAGAATAGCGAGGTGCGGAGGCGCGGGAAGGGAAATAAAATAATGGCGATAAATAAAGGGCAGGGAGATGGGTATCATGAGTGGATGGGAGGTGCGGAATTTCCAAAATTTGTTATCTTATTGGAGTTTGTCTAAGTAGACAGTCGTAGTGGAAGTGGAAACGGGGAAGTTGTTGTCCATCTCTGTTTAAGCATAGACTTTTTATAGGCGTTTCATTCCAATGCATGTAATTCCTATGCCTAGAGATCCATTGCCGGGCCTGTATAAGACTTGCATTCTTTAAAAAAGCTATTACTCGTTCTAAAATAATTAATCCCGTTTATACCTTTCCAAATTTCCATACCGTTCTACAGAAAAAAAAATATATAGTTGAATTTTTAAAAATCTCAAAAATCAAAACGCGTTTCTATGGTAATATACAGGGTGGTCCGAACTGTATTCCGGAAACTTCGGGAGCGTATTCTGCAAATAAAAATAAGTTAAAAAGTTTGTATAAATGTATGTCCTAAAATGATTAGTTTTGGAGATACAGGGTGTAGAAGTTTCATTTTTATTTCGATGTTTTCTAAATAATTTCTGAAGGTACGG
This sequence comes from Sitophilus oryzae, assembly GCF_002938485.1. Taxonomy (NCBI): domain Eukaryota; kingdom Metazoa; phylum Arthropoda; class Insecta; order Coleoptera; family Curculionidae; genus Sitophilus; species Sitophilus oryzae. The sequence goes on along the minus strand of NW_022147047.1, from coordinate 1,218,363 downwards.
ACAGAAAGTTATAACTCTTCAAAACATTTAAAAAATATGTAGGTGGCGCCCTCTACTAGTAGGAGTCATATTGACATCAAAATCAAATTTCATTTTCAATTTCAAAAATCAATTTCAAAAAACTCATGTCAAAAAACTCCCAGACACCAATTTTCATTCAAATATTGACGTTACTGCAGAAATTATTTGAAAAAATTAAATAAAAGTGATATTTCTACACCCTGTATCTCCGAAACTAAGCATTTTAGGATATATATTTATATAAGTTTCCGGAATACAGTTCGGACCATCCATTAAAAAAAAAAGAAATAAGACTGTAAAAAAATTAAGTACCTAATAATGTTTTTGTAGAATTTTTTCATATATTTTTAGTTTCTTCCATCTTAACTAATGATTACATTAATATAACCACAACAAGAAATAAAAGACAAGAGATGACATACATTATAACCTAAAAATTCAAAATTCGCAGCGAATATTCGCAAAAATGAATTATAATTATTCCCGCCAGAAGTGCAGTTATTGAAACTATCATAAATTATTTTTTTAATATTAAATCATAAAAAAACATATAGTATCTTTCCGGATTGTCTTTACAAAAAGAAAAACTTTTTTATTATTGAAATTTTGAGAAAAATTAATCTTTCATAATTCCGTTTCTGGTTCTAAAATGGTTAATTCCGTTTATACTTTTCCAAATTTCCCAACCTCATTTGCCTCGGTTGATCATACGAAAACGGAAAGATGTAGAAACAAAATATTTTATGGGTATATGTGGGGAGGCAATGTGCACAATTTAAAATTACTAACTGTCACTAGAAACTTGCCATGACGACACTAGCCCTCTTGGTTGCCATTTTATTGAAAAATTGCTCTTAATTCAAAATCTGAGCTAGATAGGTTAGGAAACCCTACTATAGTTTGAAAGAGCATTTTAATCTGCTTCGATTTATTATAAAAATACAGGGTATTTTATTTGAAATAACGAAATTTTTATGTAAAATAAATCCTTAAAATAGATCGGCAATTTTTGATACCCCTGTATAAATTTAAGGAAGCAATAACATTTTCCAGTAAAGTTTATTTCTCTGCCTTTAAATTCAGCAGAAGAATTAATTCTGAAAAGTAATGTACAGGGTGTTAATAATCTATTCTATGGAAGCATACAAATTTAAATATCTCAAAAACCAAAGATTTTAAACATATTTAACCCTTATAATAAAGGTCTTTTTTGGGCCCAGGAATCCAAAAATGAAATTAAATACCGGGAGTTTCATAAGAAAAAATATAACTTTGGTATGTATCTTAGTTCTGAAACACCCTGTTTATTTCAAAATAATTTTAAATTGTGCACATTGCCTCCCCAAGTAACATTTTAAGTTCCTTTAGGTTATATATTCTCAAGGTTAGTTATATAAAGGTTTAATAAATGTCTCATTGGTATCTTATAGTGTTTTGATTTATATAAGTGTAGCGTTGGTTACTTATTACTAATAGTAACCTTGAAATGTTGTTTATCACTCTCCTTATAAAACTAGAGGTTCTTGTTACTAAAGGTTTCATAATAAGGTTTTATAAAGGTGTTCACATCTATTTTATATAACTTCTGGTATTAGGTGTTATGAAGGTGCGCAAGATATACACTGTATAATTAAAGGTGTTATTAAGAACCATTATGTAACCAATAATACTACAAGTTATATAACTGTTCCCTCAAATCGTTTTTTTGCACCTTTCAAATGTTTGCATGCTTTATATAACCTGTGGTTACCGAATACCAAACCTAATATGATATAACCTCATATTTTTAATATAATCAAAACAAATAATATATTAGCAAGCAAAGCAATTCGGTATTATAATGAATAATAAAAAAAATAAACTGGACAAAACACAAAAATACATCTACGTTCAAAAGAAAGGTTTTTCAGAATTTAATAAAATAGGAATAATCCAAACCCGAGGGGTATCTCACTATTGGAATTACTTGATATTTTGGCAGTACGTGTACATTTTTTACCCGAGTGAGACACCCCTCGTTCAAACCTCATTCAAACTACATCTACCAATATTGAAAGCCAACATGCAAATTTACCATCCACAAGCAGAGATCAGGATCAACCTGAGATATTTCCAACAGAAAGTTGCCAAAACGATCAGGAACAGGAAGATGCCTGGTTAAGGCATTCTCTAACATAAGAGAATGAGCTTTGCGCTTTAACATTACACATTCTGCACTTAAAGAGCTTTTTTCTATAGTCAATTCATTCATAACTGTTCTACCAAAGTACCAAAGGACCCTAGAACTCTTTTGAAAACTCCTACCACTTTAAATATAGATTAAATTGAACCAAAACAGTATTATTTCAATTTTAGGAGGTTATGTTTTGTTTTCTGCACATTTTCTGTCAAATTGCTGTAATGTCAAACTTCGTTCGCAGGGAGTCGCTACAGTCGACACCTCGGGTTACATAAAGGTTTTCTGGGTGACTAAAAGTAACCATAAATACCCCGGCATTTATAATGGTGATTTGTATCACCTTTAGTTGTATAAAACACTAAAATTGGTATTTTAAATAACCCAAACTCATTTACGCAACCTTAAGTAACCAAATTTATATAATAGTTAATGAGTATATTATAGACCCTAAAGTAATATATAGCACTTTAAATATAATGGACGCCATTATTATTGATGCTTCATTTTTGGCTTCAATGAGTATTTCTAAGATAACGTTAAAAACTGGTACAAAACTATATTTTGGCCAGTTGCCAGTTATTTCTATGTATTAAAAAAGTCGTATGTTCTATTATTTATATTAATAAATTTGACTTTCATTACAAAAATTTTACCATATTTTTTTTGTTTATAAAAAAATCTATTAAATAATTCTGCTTTTGGGGGCGCATGTGTTTTTTGGAGGTAGAATTGATTTTCACACAGTAAATTTAATATCGCATATGTGTATATAGTACTCTGGCTAGGCACAATAGATTTTATTAAGCCAGTAAGTTCTATAAAGTCATTTGCATAACGCAAACGCTTTTGTAGGCTATGACAGGGATGGCATCATTTTGTCTCTTGTGTCTGGTCTGAATTATCTGCGCAGGACAACTTGGAGCAATAAGATCATATCTGCTTTTTATGTTAAAAAAAAAGAGGATTAAAGTAGTTAGTCAGAAAGAAACAAATTTATTTTCAAAAAACGCGCATGCGCGATATTTTTATGGAGGTAAGCTCTGGGAACCTTCTCAACACCACTATATAACTATTATATACCCTTTTTCAGTTTCATAGCGGTAACTCGATAGGATGTATAAAGGTGTTGAGAAAGTTTTCAGGACTTTGGTTGCGCACCTTGAGTGTGGAAGATTACCACAGGAACAGTTATAAAAGGCACCGTTTAGGGCATATAAGTGTTATATAATGGTTACCATTAACTCACGACAATCATTCTAGATGCGTTTAGGTTGTATAATATGGTGTTGGGAAGTTTCCTAACACACTTATAAAAAAAAAATTTTCTGGGGTCCCCACATATACCCATAAAATATTTCGTTCCTACATCTTTCCGTTTTTGTATAATCAACCGAGGCGAATGAGGTGCGTCACCCTGTATAATTTAATTTTTCCTCCTAAAAATCAAAACGCAGACTAGAAGGATTTTATTTTTCTTGCTTAATTTGTTCAACTTTTCTAGGCATTCTTTCAATAGAGTAGATTTCTGCCTGAAAGATATCGGCTCGTTAATTCGAGTATGTGTGGTTTATTTTAATCCCCTTAAAATAATCTACTCGAAAGAAAAACTACAAGAACTTTTTTACGCGTTTACACATTATACTGGCGAATAATTTTCAAAGCAAACTCGAATTCATCTTGCTGGGTCCGCCGTAACAAAGAGAATCCTACGAACTACTGAAATGAAGACCTTAAGAATGATAACTGGATACACATTGAGGGACAGACAGGGAAATATAGACATAAGAGAAAAGTGCCAAACAAACGACGTTGTCAGATGGATAAGGCAGATAAGAAGAGAATGGAACCAGCATGTCAATAGAATGGGCCCCGACAGAATGGCCATAATAATTAGCAACAGCGTACCCCATGGCAGAAGACCTACTGGACGACCACCTAAACGTTGGCAAGACGGTTGGCAGTCAACCTCGCAAGAGTTGCTTAGACGAGGAGGAAACCGAAACTAAACAGGCGATACGCCTTCTAAAAGAAGGAGAAGAAGATAATTTAGATTCCAAATATCTCGAGAACCATTACTCGTAGCAGTTTTTACCAAGAGACCTTTTTTGAGCAAAAAATATCGTAAATGTTTATTTTTACTCAGTAGTTTTATACATGTACGCTCGAAAAGTTATTATTCTACAAACCAGTTAAAAAATATGTAGGTGGCGCCCTTTACAAGTAGGAGTCATATTGACATCAAAATCATATTTGTCATATCCAAAAGCTCCCACATACCAATTTTTATCCAAATATTGGCGTTACTTCAGACATTATTTGGAAAAAATCGAAATAAAAATGAAACTTCTACATCCTGTATCTACGAAACTTAGCATTTGAGGATATACATTTATACGAACTTTTTTACTTATTTTCCCCGAAGTTTCCGGAATACAGTTCGGATCACCCTGTATACACAGGGTGAATCTTAAATAAGTGCAAATATTTTCAGTGCTGGTAGATCTCGACAAAAAAAAAACATATTTTCTCTTTACCGTTTTTTAATAATAAATAAATCCAAAAAAGTATGCTTTTTCGTTATGTTTACGAATGAAAATCCTCATTTAATTAGAAAAACCAGACCACAAATAAGATATTCTTTGAACGTCGACAATGTCGACATTACCCGGACATCGGACTTTAACCGTAACATATACGAGTTATATGTATAAATAAGTGTTATTTCATTGTAATTAAATACTGAATGCCTATTTTACATTATGTCACATATAAAAGCGAACTGCACGGTTCGAAGCAGACTTTTTCACTCTCTGTACTTTGTCGAGAACGTTTGTAACAATAAAATCGTTTTTTAAAAACAACTCTGTTAATGTTTGGTTCTCGATGACATGTATTATTATTGGTCTTTACCTTAATAAATTTTAATTAAAAAAGTAATTAGATATTATTTCTAGTTCCTCTTTATCCAGGCTTCTTTAATAATCAATTAGCATTATCTAAAGTTTTCCGTGCTTATTTTAGTCCTTTATTTTCTTTTTAAAAAACTGAAGGAAAAAGTAAATTAAAGCAAAAAGTAAGCGGTTCAGCTATTGCGTTTTAGTATGCAAAATTCATTTTAATTGAAATCCTATTTTTAGAAATCGGATAACGTAGAACATAATAACTTTATTTTCTAGGCTATATAGTAAGCCGGAATTAGAAAAAGGAATTTAAAATTACTGTTTGTTTAAGTTGGATTTAAAAAATAAAAAATGCTAAGATTTATTAATATAAAATAGATTTTATTGTTGCAGATTTTTAAGGACAGTGCGTTTGGTGCGTTGATTGACAATGACTGTCATTTGGTTTGGCTGTTTCTTGACATTGGTGCCGTTAGTATGTTCCGAGAAGATTTTAGAAAACGAAAAACTAGATCCAGGTGAGTTAGAGCCTATTTGTAATTTTTGAGAACTTATATAAATTGAATAACGAATTTAATAGTTCCAGTTTTCTTATTCTTTAGATAAAACTGATAATATTCGTAAACTTGTTATTATAATATAGGAGGGTGGTCGAATTGTATTCGGAAACTTCGGCAGCATATTCTGCAGATAAAAATAAGAAAAAGTTCGTATAAATGTATGTCCTAAAAGGCTTAGTTCGGAGATACAGGGTGTAGAAGTTTAAATTTTTATTTCGATTTTTTCCAAATAATTTCTGAAGGAACGTCAATATTTGGATGAAAATTGGTGTCTGGGAGTTTTTGACATTAGAAATTCGATTTTGATGTCAATATGACTCCATGTAAGTTTCTACACCCTGTAATCTCGAAACTAAGCATTTTAGGACACAAGCTATACAAACTTTTTACTTGTTTTTATCAACAGAGACATACTGCCAAAGTTTTCCGAATACTATTCGGACAACCTTGTATATTAATGGAAGTACTTTTTTGCCCACTCATAAAGCGTTGTTTAAAATGATATTTTATCCACTGATACGATAAAAATATCTTTATCTACGTCAGTGAGTTAAGAAGCTGTTAACTCACGCAGTTTGAGTGAGTTAAGAGCTTCATAACTCACGCATTTTCATTATCGCACTCCTTGTTTAGATGACTACCAAAGAGAAAAAATAATTTGTAAAACCTTTATTTTGCACTAAATACCTTCTAAATACAAATAAACTGTTTGATACTATTTAAATTTCTTTGAAATTTAAAAAAACTTTGAAATTTTTTATTTATTTGGGACACTCTGTATCTTGTAAAAATATTTTTAAATTGTAGCTCTAATAGTCCTTCAACGATCCCCAAACTTACAATTTATAAAAATCTCATCGTTTAGCTACAATACTCCGTGTCGTATGTGGTGAACAACCCTGTATATGTTACATAATTTTTGAATTATAATTTACTGCCATTAGTTTCTTGTTTTTGCGAGAAACTGTTTCTATACCAAATCCGTTTAAAACCATAAAACTTTTTCTTTTGGAATTTTCTACTGGGTTTGTTTAGTTTTCATTCCTTTATATGTTGGAAAGAAAAAAAGGTATGAAAAAAGGCTCTGCCAGCTTACAGCATTCCAACTCCACCTGAATCTCCTTGGCAAGATACAACGTGGAAAATTCAGTAGTCCAAATTTATGGGGCAGTAATAAAATGTTAAAGAGATACAGCGTGTCGCCTGTAACACAGGGGCGTCACTAGGGGAGATGGTGCAGGGGATGTATTATCTGCTCTTTCTTTAATTTGCAGTTGATATTTTAGAATAAAAAGTTTTGTATTTTTAACTAACCATAAATGAAGAATTTCTTTGAATAATGTAATCCAGACGTTGATATTATTTGTGAGGAATTAAAATGATACTATTTTAGTGTCTGATGTCATCAACCAAATTTATTAAATGCCATTTTTTCGTAAAAAAACTTACTCTAATAAATAGCTTAAAGGTTTAAATCAATACTGTACGTACTATTTCTGTTCTGTCGTGTCGTATTTTGATAGAAAATGGTTCTGTCCATCAATCCTTTCAGCGTTAGATGCCTATTACACGTGCATTGTTTTGTTAGTAGAGTTAGTACAGCTTTGATAACCTTCCCGTCTTGAGGTCTGGCATAATTTGTTGCTAATTAACTTAATTATTACTATAATCGTTTTTGTCTGGCTCTGCCTTAATGTATTTTCCACCTTTTTAGAGCTTTTTATAGCCATTCTTGAAGAGTTATAGGCCTCTGAATGGCAATAATAAACCTTGCTTTTTTTTACTGTCCTAATGAATATCGTGGTCTGGTACCCAGGCCTTTGTGGAACCAAGTGTCTTTAACACTGCTTGTTTATCAGTTAAGATTGCAAATAAACAGCATGCTTCTTTCTTCTTCTTTTTATAAACAACGTGTTTGTGTTAACTCCATACCACTCCTTCAGGTTCTTGAACCAGGACGTCCTTCTACCAGCTGAGCGTGTCCCTTCTATTTTTCCTTAAAAAGATATTTTGCAACAGTTGGTATTGTAATGAAGTTCATAAAATTTCTAGGACACCCTGTATATTGTGTTAATATTATACTAGAATAATAGAGACATGATTCTCTTTTAATAATGACAGGCAGTGTATTTTATTGTTAACTCATTATTGTAATGAACTTCATTAGTGTTTCTATTGTTGAATTAAATAATTTAAATATTTAATTGCCATTTTGTAAGAGAGTTTTGATCGGTTTGGGGCGCTGTGGTTCGGTGCGAGAAACCGAGACGTTTGCGCCGCTCTCCCTACCAGTGCAGGTTGAGTGGAGGGAAGCGTCAGTCGAATACCTCGGCTGCAGCAGCTCCAGAGAGACAGTTTGTGGTCACACGCGAAACAGTGAGGTTCGAGTTCGGAGTGCCCTGCCAAGTGTCCTGCTGTCAGCCGCCTGTCATCACACTGTATAAGGTAAGCACCCACCGCCAAAGTGATCGAGGGTAGGTAGTATTATTTTATTGTTATTAAAGCGTTTACTCGACTACCTGGACGCGTTATAGGGATAAGGGAGTTAGTTGACGGGATTGTTAGGATATTAAAAGCGCGGGAGAACAACCGTTGCCGACCAAGCAAAGAGGGACTACGTTGCGCTACGGGCAGGTCGCCAGGAATAATGTCCTTTTCTTTTAAAGGCTGTCTGACATCAGGTCCGGTCTGACGTGTCCTTCGGTTGATGAGACGAGAGTTCGTGGTTTTCTTCATTAATATTAAAATTGCCAGGATTGCCGAGCAGGCAAAAAGGGACTAAGCTGTGCTACGGGCAGGTTGCCAGGAATGATGTCCTTTTTCTTTTAAAGGTTGTCTGACATCTGCTTCGGCTCAGTGTACCTCTCGGGAAAGCTAATTACGGGCTAATAATTCATTCATCTTCTTAAGGGACAGTCGGGGCAGTTCAGTAAACGCACGGGTCGCGAATGTTTACGGAGCTAAAACAAGACTTCGCCAAATCCCGAGGCTGGTTTTGTAGCCTCTCGTATTTTTCTAGGTGCGTCGTCCGGACGGCACCCTGCATCAGTGATGCTGGACGGGATCTCGCCGAAATCCCGTGGTTGTCCTGACCGGGCGGTGTATGTGCGGGCTGCGCTTATACAAACGACGTACAACTCGCCAAAACGTCGCTAACGTCTACGTCAATCCAGGGCTCGCGTTTGCGTATCCCTCGGGACGCTGTTAACTTCGCGATCGATCCAGGACTCGCATTTGCGTATCCCACAGGACGCTGTTAACTTCGCGGTAGATCCAGGACTCCCGTTTGCGTATCTCATAGGACGCTGTTAACTTCGCGATCGATCCAGGGCTCGCGTTTGTGTCCCACAGGACGCTGTTAATTTCGCGATCGATCCAGGACTCGCGTTTGTGTGTCACAGGATGCTGTTGCTGACGCCAGCAATGCGTAACTGGG